>NC_086451.1:470599247-470899247 GCF_028390025.1 Pseudophryne corroboree
GGAAGCAGAGTGTTAGGGTTAGGCTGTGGGAGTGGAGGGTTATGGTTAGGCTTCAGGAGTGAAAAGTTAGGGTTAGGCACTATGGGGAGGTTAGGGTTAGGCACTAGGGTACTGTAGGTGTGGTTATGGTTAGGATATGGGAGAGCAGGGCTAGATAGGGGTTAGAGATATACTCATCAGCAAAAGCAACGCTGGTTCAGCCAGAAGTCCTTATCACCAGACCCAGAAGACACCGTAAGAGCTGCTGGACCTGATGTACCAGGTAAGTCACTGCTAGACCAACGGTGCATTTTATACATTCGAAGCATTGTGTCGACATGATGAATATCTAAGTGGTCAATGTTGACATCCCAAACATGTTCTAAACGTTGACAAAATATACCACATTCCATATTAGAAATGAGCGGGTTCGGTTCTCAGAGAACCGAACCCTACCGGACTTCACGCTCAGGGTCCGGTTCCGAGTCAGGCTCGGGTTTTCCCGCCTGACTCGGAAACCCGAATGAGGCAAAACGTCATCATCCCGCTGTCGGATTTTCACGGGATTTGGATTCTATATAAGGAGTCGCGCATCGCGGCCATTTTCACTCCAGTCTTGGAGAGTTTATTGAGAGGACGTGTCTTCAGTGTTCAGTGTCTGTGGGGGCGGGAAAGTGGGGTGGCGAGTCTTGTGCTGTGTTGTGCTGTCCAGTCCAGTGTAGTCAGTGTATTGTGCTGCATCAGTCCAGCCAGTCACAGTGTTGGTGTCCTCTGCTGCTATATGTCCCCAGTGCTGCTGGCTTGCTTTATTTCTGTGTTCTCCTGCATTAGACCAGGGGAAGTCTCTTGTGCATCAGTCCAGTGACCAGTCACAGTGTTGGTGTCCACTGAAAGGGACTTATCCAGTGTAGCTGTATAAGTCCCTTTCAGTGGTGCTGTGTTGTGCTGCATCAGACCAGTGGTAGTGTCCTGTCCATCAGTCATTCCAGTGATGAGGCAGTCACAGTGGTATACGCTGTTGCTATACAGTATGTCCCCAGTGCTGCCGTATAATAATAATAAACATCCTAGTGACATTTGGTGGACCCGTTCATTCCAAGTAAAGCATTCGTTACCTCTAAACCCAATAAATAAAGACACAGAGACTTGAATTTGGCAGAAAAATTGCTAGCTATTTATTTGACCCTAACCATAGCAAACCTGTAAATGAAAACTTTCTTAAGATGCCGATACAGCCGGCATATGGTGGCAGCAAAAAGAACGGCTCTACTAACCTAAATTAACCGTAAAATACTAAAAATTCGAAACCATCCTAATTTTACTACAACTATCAAAAACCGATAATAGGTGACAACTCCACCCCCACAGTGACTACCCACCGCTCCTGGGTGCCCTGCCGCTGCCTTCCCGGACGGGTGGTCAAGCGGCCAATAAGTCGATGGAGGTGAGTGCACCTAAACCAAATCAAACTGTAAATTACTACAGCTTACCATACAACCACCAACTGCCGTTCTTTTCCGCCAATAAATAGACAACGATAAAACCAGCCAACAATTTAATGCCAAGGCACTCCGTGCCAGAAACCTTTACCAACAGGGCGAGAGGGCGGGAAGGCAATTTCACCAACAAGAGAGAGACAAAATGTCTATCCTTCCCTATATATACTAACCCTCCCCTTTTCCCAAAGGGCTGTACTTTCCTTCCAGCTAGGTCCACCCCTCACAAGATGTTTAACTCATTCCTTTCCTATGCTGTCAATTCTCTCTCCTAAACATCCTAGTGACATTTGGTGGACCCGTTCATTCCAAGTAAAGCATTCGTTACCTCTAAACCCAATAAATAAAGACACGGAGACTTGAATTTGGCAGAAAAATTGCTAGCTATTTATTTGACCCTAACCATAGCAAACCTGTAAATGAAAACTTTGTTAAGATGCCGATACAGCCGGCATATGGTGGCAGCAAAAAGAACGGCTCTACTAACCTAAATTAACCGTAAAATACTAAAAATTCGAAACCATCCTAATTTTACTACAACTATCAAAAACCGGTAATAGGTGACAACTCCACCCCCACAGTGACTACCCACCGCTCCTGGGTGCCCTGCCGCTGCCTTCCCGGACGGGTGGTCAAGCGGCCAATAAGTCGATGGAGGTGAGTGCACCTAAACCAAATCAAACTGTAAATCACTACAGCTTACCATACAACCACCAACTGCCGTTCTTTTCCGCCAACAGCGAAAGACTCCTTCCCAGAGTCTTCGCACCGCCACCATAACCTCACCCTAACTCCAGCAACCCTAGGAACAGATCCTCCAGGAAAAAACATCATCCCCTCATTGGATAGATGCACACCATCAGGCCGAAGAAGGTGACTTTGTCTCTGACTGAATCCTAGGGTGGCGAACCACTTGGCCTCCGTGGGACAACCCACTTCGCCACCGCCCCATTCACCTTCTGCCTGGCCTCCTCAATTTCGCGACCGTCCGTCACACCTTGCAACTCAACCTTGGCACCATCAAGAAGAACACCAATATACAAGTGGTCCATTCCCCTTCTGCGTGGCCTCCTCAATTTCGCGACCGTCCGCCACACCTTGCCAACTCAACCTTGGCACCATCAAGGAGAACACCAATATACAATTGGTCCACTGCTGCGGCCAAACTTGCCAGATCCTGTATCATGGCCCACCGCATCTCCAAAGAAGTACTCTTCCACAGGTCGTTGCCACCTAAATGGACAACCAACACCCTAGGGCTAACATGCTTGCTGGCCTGACTCACTAGTCTACTTCTCCACTCCGTCCACATCATCCCTTGCCAACCAAGCCAACGAACTTCTCGAGCCCTAGGAAACATCTGCGCCCCCTGCGAGGCCAAAACTGGGCGGCCCAATACACATAAGAGTGGCCAACCACCAAAATAGGCCAGTCATCTTCCAACCAACCTGAAGAGGATGAAAAGGGGTAAAAGTGGTTACTAATCATCTATACCATTGTTTAATTTACTGCATTAACCTGAAGGATCTGCCAAAAAGAAAAATTTTGCTGTCGTATATTGCAGCAGTCTCGGCCTAGCCGATCTGCACGAGCAATCAGCCAATTTGAAGCCTAACATGAACACACAAATGGGAAAGATGAAAATAACAAAAAAAAGGGGGGGGGGAAGGGGTAAAACATGTAATAACTCAGCTGGAGGTGAAAGCATAAAGACCTGCTGAGGGACTCTGATTAAAACAGATTAGCCGAATTGTGGATTAGAATTCAGTCCGTCAAGTCAGGCAAAAAATTGCAAAATAACTCCAGACCCCCGCTGCCGGCTCATGCCAGCAACGGCGAGTAGCTAATCCCTGAGTAGGATAAAAAGGGGAGACAAACAAACGCACAACACCATAACGTACTGAACTGTAATAACATGATTAAACGACTGGGATTGACACACAAGTACGCGCGAGCTAACATCTCATGCAACGGGGCGCATATACCATCTGTAACTTGACGACTTCCATCGCCCCACCGCCTGGATCTCAGCCATGTAAAATCCCGTCGCCGCAGCCGACGTCGCAGCCCCTATGCGGAAGGAATGCGTCCCGAACGCAGCGGGTGGAAGGCCCAAGCTCGCAAGACAGCGACCCAGCATCCCATGAAATAGATACGTTGTCACCGGCAGCCTGTCATAGTGCAGCGGCCATGACCCCCGACCGTCGGGCCGTACTGCCTCATATTGCACTGCCAACCTCTCTGGGCAAATGCTCTCCTCAAGAGCCGGAACCAAGGTGACCCATTGACCTCTCCCCACTTGGTCCGTCTTAGAGCGCCGCAATCTGCAAAGCAAGGACTTCTCACCCACCACCACGTCTCCGACCAGCGTGCGCGAATCTGCTCGCTTAGAAGGCGCTACCAGTTCCGAAACCCTAAAAGCCCCGTGGTAAGCCATTGAGCACGCCAAAATGAAGAACAACCGCAATCAAAACATGGACGACGCGACACCTCTAACCGCCCTGATGACATCCAGCAACAAGGCCGCCTCAATGGGCCTCCTCCTGTCAGGCGGCGTCGGCGCGACTCGCGCCCACCCTTTCATCGCCTTCAACAGAATCCCGCTCTTAGCCACGTCGGGGACGCCCTTTATTCTGCTGAAAACGAAATCCTGGCTAAGTACCGGGAGACCACCGCTCTGGATATACCCGAAACATAAAGCTGCCAAATAAAAGAAAGCATCCTCCGTTGCCCGCTCTTACCTTGCTGAATTCGTCCTTAAACAAACTCCTCCTACTCGCTCCAAGCTTACGGCTTACGCGTGGCTGGCGCGACTGACCGCAACGCAAGACCCTCCAATCCGTCCCGATACCTCCCAACATAAACGGGGAAACTGAACACCATGTTCGTCGGCCTCCGGTGCCAACAAACAAACACTTACCCACTGCCCTCGTGACCGAGCGTCGGCAATTCCGTTCTCCAGCCCCGGCACATGTTGCGCGCGGAACCACACGTTCCGACGTAATCATGTCTACAGCAACCGTCCCAGCACCCGCCGAATGACAGCGACTTCGCCCCCTTGTTATTTATCGCATGCGCCAACGCCCAGATTGTCACATCTAAACAAGATGCTGCGAGGAGCCAGCCGTTCGCCCCAAACCTCCAGCGCCCCCATAATGGGGAAAAAACTCCAGAAGCAAAAGGTCCCTGGTTACGCCTTCGCAATGCCGTCCACGAAGCCGCGCACCAAGATCCCTCCCGATAACATCCGTATCCAGAGGCCCCAGCCGCGTCGGTGAACAACTGCAACCTAGTGCTGACCACCGTTGGAGCCTGCCATATACACACCCCGTTGAGATCCTCCAGGAATGAGGCCCATATTGCTCCATCCCCTTTAATCTCGGAGGATCATCGCACGAAATGATGTGGTCTGGCACACCCCACAGTCGCCCTTTCCAGCTTCCGGCAGTGTGATCTTACACGACCCTTCGAACCGTCCAATAGCTTCGCGGAGCTTCACCACCTTGTCCCGATGCAGCCGACCCGATCCTGCCGCTGTGTCGAAATCGATCCCCAAAAGGACAAACAGGAGGACGGTCCCTCAGTTTCCTCCTCATCCACTGAAACGCCGAAGTGGAAAAAACAGGGCTCGGATGCTGACCAGCAAGTCGCCGCACCGTGCTGAATGTGCCGCCCCGCACACAGGAAGTCATTGAGGTAATGGGCGACCCCATGACCCCTTGGCGAAGACTCCACGAACCAGTGTAGAAACGTGCTAAACCGTTCGAAAACGAGCATGAAACGGAACACCCCCTCGGCAAACCGTTGCCGATGAAATACTCCGCTCCGAAACCCCATAAAACGGAATGAGTCCGGATGTAACGGCAGCAACCGAAAAGCGGACTCAACCTCAATCTTAGCCATGAGTGCCCCAGTCTCGTAACTGCGGACGAGCGCCATTCCCTCGTCAAACGACTGATAAACCACCGAACCATGATCCGGCGGCCTCACGTCATTGACCGCCGTCCCCGTGTCACGATCCGGGTATCTGGACGCCATTACTTACCCTTCAGATGCCTCCTAAGGCTGGCTCAGCGTTCCAGGACCGGATCCCGCTGTTCCTGAGTTTCCACATGCAGAATGTCAGAGTGGTGATTTCATCAGCCGCGGCCTCCGTTGTGCCCGCGTGGTTAAATGTGCGCTTGTCAGTCTGGCGTCTCCTGTCTCCTGTGGCCGGCGTCGCCATTACTGTTTCAATTCTCACATGGATTACAAACCAAACTTCCCTCCAAGTGTCTGCATGGGCGCAGCCATCTTGGATTTTGTCATCTGAGCATTTCCACCAATCTGCTGTCTGTATTGTTGATTTGCATAATTGCCTAGCCAACCCCTTCCTTGCTGCAGGTATAAGTAAGCTGTGCCTGAGCAAGGAAGGCGTCAGTGCTTTGGTTGTCTAACCTAGTTCCAGTTTGTCTCTCTCCTGTGGTTGTCTTCCAGGTTCCAGCTCCTGTCACCAGACTTCTGCTATAGAGACCCGCACCAGCATTCCATCTGCGGTGTAGCCTGACTCTCCGATCCATTCTGGACTCACCTGTTTCCAGTTACATCAATCACCTGCTTCCAGCCCAGCTTCCAGCAGTGTACAGCTTCTCTTAAAGGGCCGGTGTCCTTTCTGCAGTTTACCACTCTCCACCGGTATTATTATTTCACCGCTCTCAAACTCCAAGCTTCATCAATCACCTGCTTCCAGCCCAGCTTCCAGCAGTGTACAGCTTCTCTTAAAGGGCCGGTGTCCTTTCTGCAGTTTACCACTCTCCACCGGTATTATTATTTCACCGCTCTCAAACTCCAAACTTCATTATTATTTCATCGCTCTCAAGTTCGTTTATTATTTAACTGGTTCCAGCCAGTATCCACTCCGTACCAACAACAGTCTGGTTCCAGCCAGTATCCACAGCAGCCGTTTTATCTTCAGCAACCCAGCCTTTCCTGGAACACCAGCTGGTACGATCCTGGGTTCTCTCCATTGCTACAGTCAGGCCTGGTAAGGACTTTCCAACTAGAAGATTATTAGAACTGTCTCACTCTACCAGTGCCTGTGGCCCTTGCCACCCTGTAGTACCCAGGAATTGTATTTATCCTCTGTTGACTTTTATGTTTCCTTTACTGCTGCTGTGTTACGGAGTTTGTCATAATAAACATCATTGACTTTTATCCTGGTTGTCGTGGTCACGCCTTCGGGCAGTTATTCTACATGTTACTTACATGTCTAGGGGTCTGATACAACCTCCCAGGTTCCGTTACATCTCAGCCCCTACAACTGAGGCTGCCTCCCGTCAGCTCAGGCCCTCAGTTGTGACAGTAAGCACTGAGCTAATGAATCCAGCCGGAGACCAGGATCAAGCGGCCAGGCCAATGCAAGAACTGGCAGCCCGACTTGAACATCAGGAGGCTGCACAGGGCCACATCATCCGCTGTCTCCAGGATCTCTCTACACGGCTGGATGGGATTCAAACGACCCTCCGTGGACCTGGCACGTCCGGTGCGTCCACTACAGTGACACCAGCTGTAACCCCACCCACCTTACCCATTTCCAGTCCACATCTTCATCTTCCAACGCCAGCAAAATTTGATGGATCTCCAAGGTTCTGCAGGGGATTTCTCAATCAATGTGAAATCCACTTTGAGCTTCTACCTGGCAATTTCTTCAGTGACCGTACCAAAATTGCCTATATCATCTCCCTTCTCAGTGGCTCAGCCCTTGACTGGGCATCACCTTTATGGGAGAAGTCTGATCCCCTGCTATCCTCCTATACTGACTTTGTAGCTACATTCAGGCGCATCTTCGACGAGCCAGGCCGGATAACATCTGCTTCATCTGAGATTCTCCGTTTACGCCAGGGAACACGTACTGTGGGACAGTATCTTATACAGTTTAAAATCCTGGCATCCGAACTGGCATGGAACGACGAGGCCCTGTATGCTGCATTCTGGCATGGCTTATCAGAACGCATCAAGGATGAGTTAGCTACCAGAGACTTGCCCTCTAAGTTGAATGAGCTAATTTCTCTTTGCACGAAGGTTGATCTACGTTTCAGAGAGAGAGCAACTGAGCGAGGAAGATCATCTACTCCTAAATCTTCTGCTCCTCCTCCTCGTCAACCATCTCCATCCAAGGATGAGCCTATGCAAATTAGTCGTTCTCGTCTATCTCCCGCTGAGCGCCGAAGACGTCTCTCTGAGTCTCTCTGTCTCTACTGTGCAGCTCCGTCGCACACTATCAATGCCTGTCCCAAACGTCCGGGAAACTCCAGATCCTAGCTCGCCAAGGAGAGGGCCGGCTAGGAGTAATGATCTCCTCTCCATCTCCTCATGACTGTAACCTCCCAGTGTCGCTCCAAATTGCTCAACGTTACAGGAACGTCATTGCCCTCCTTGATTCCGGAGCAGCTGGGAATTTCATAACCGAAGCTTATGTTAAACGGTGGTCCCTACCCACCGAGAGACTGTCCTCGTCCATCTCTTTGACTGCCGTGGATGGCAGCAAGATTTTTGACGCAGTCATTTCCTTAAGGACTCTTCCAGTTCGTCTGAGAGTGGGAGTTCTTCATTCTGAGTATATTTCTTTTTTAGTGATTCCAAAAGCCACACATCCAGTGGTTTTAGGCCTTCCATGGCTCCGTCTCCACAACCCATCAATTGACTGGACGACTACGCAAATACTGGCATGGGGTCCCTCCTGTGCTGAGACTTGTTTAGCCAAAGTTCTTCCTGTTTGTTCTTCCTTCCCCAGGTCATCTGATGTTCCGCCTCCTCCATATCAAGACTTCACGGACGTGTTCAGTAAAGCCTCTGCTGATATCCTTCCTCCTCATAGAGAATGGGACTGCCCAATCGACCTCATTCCAGGGAAGGTTAAACCGGGAGGCCGAACTTATCCGTTGTCTCTGCCTGAGACACACTCCATGGAAGAGTACATCAAAGAGAACCTGGCGAAGGGTTTCATCCGACCATCTTCTTCTCCAGCCGGCGCAGGCTTCTTCTTCGTTAAGAAGAAAGATGGTGGTCTGCGTCCGTGCATCGACTACAGAGGTCTGAACGACATTACCGTCAAGAACCGATACCCTTTACCCCTGATTACCGAGCTCTTTGATAGAGTTAGTGGTGCAACTATTTTCACAAAGCTGGACTTGAGGGGTGCCTACAATCTCATCCGAATCCGTGAGGGTGACGAGTGGAAGACCGCCTTTAACACCCGTGACGGACATTATGAGTACCTCGTCATGCCCTTCGGATTGAGCAATGCTCCAGCAGTCTTCCAGCACTTCGTGAATGAGATTTTCAGGGACATCTTGTACCGCCATGTCGTGGTTTATCTAGACGACATCCTCATCTTTGCTAATAATCTCGAAGATCATCGTTTCTGGGTAAAAGAGGTTCTTTCCCGTCTCTGTGTCAATCACCTCTATTGTAAATTGGAGAAGTGTGTGTTTGAAGTTAAAACCATTCCGTTTCTAGGTTACATTGTGTCCGGTTCCGGACTAGAGATGGATCCTGAGAAACTCCAAGCAATCCAGAATTGGCCTATACCCTTAAGCCTCAAAGGGGTCCAGAGGTTCTTAGGGTTCGCCAATTATTATAGAAAATTTATACGAGACTTTTCCACCATTGTGGCGCCTATCACTGCATTAACCAAGAAAGGTGCTAATCCGTCCAAGTGGTCCGAGGAAGCTACACAGGCCTTTCACCTTCTGAAGCAACGGTTCATCTCTGCACCAGTTCTGAAACAGCCCGACACCGACTCTCCTTTTATCTTAGAGGTAGATGCCTCCTCCGTTGGAGTAGGAGCAGTGTTTTCCCAGAGGGCCAAAGATGGACATCTACATCCTTGCAGTTTCTTCTCCCGGAAGTTCTCCCCTGCTGAGCGCAACTATGCCATTGGCGATCAGGAGTTGCTAGCCATCAAGCTCGCTCTGGAGGAGTGGAGATACCTGTTGGAGGGAGCTTCCCACTCAATCACCATTCTTACCGACCACAAAAATCTTTTATATCTCAAAGGCGCACAATGTCTGAATCCTCGTCAGGCCAGATGGGCACTTTTCTTCTCTAGGTTTGACTTTAAACTCCAGTTCTGTCCGGGTTCTCAGAATCGTAAGGCCGATGCCCTTTCCCGCTCATGGGAGCAAGAAAATGAGTCCGAGTCTGCAGACAAGCATCCTATTATTAATCCGTTGGCATTCTCCACGGTAGGGAAGGACTCTACGCCTCCACCAGGGAAAAGTTTTGTTAAGCCAGTTCTAAGGAAGAAGCTCATGCATTGGGCCCATGCTTCCCGTTTTGCTGGACATACAGGCATTCAGAAAACCCTTGAATTTATTTCTAGGTCCTACTGGTGGCCAACTCTGAAGAAGGACGTTATGGAATTTATTGCCTCCTGCCCAAAGTGTGCCCAACACAAAGTCTCCCGCCAGTCGCCTGCGGGGCAACTGGTTCCATTATCTGTTCCCCGTCGACCTTGGACCCATTTGTCGATGGACTTTGTTTCCGATCTACCTATCTGCAACAAGTTTAATACCATCTGGGTGGTAGTTGACCGGTTCACCAAGATGGCACATTTCATCCCTCTCACCGGTCTTCCGTCAGCTTCCAAGTTGGCTCAAGTGTTTATACAAGAGATCTTCCAACTTCACGGTCTTCCTGAAGAGATCATCTCGGATCGTGGAGTACAATTTGTAGCCAAATTTTGGCGAAGTTTGTGTCAAGCCCTCCAAGTCAAGTTAAAGTTTTCCACGGCTTACCATCCTCAGACCAATGGTCAAACCGAGAGGGTGAATCAGGACTTGGAGGCCTTCCTCTGTATATATGTGTCTTCCTCTCAAGATGACTGGGTTCAACTCCTTCCTTGGGCCGAGTTCAGCCACAACAATCAATACCATTCCTCATCTTCTTCTACACCATTCTTCATTAATTATGGATTCCACCCTAAAGTCCCAGAATTCCAACCGCTTCCCGCAACTTCTGTTCCAGCAGTGGATGTCACCTTGCGTCAGTTTTCAAATAACTGGAGGAACGTCCGCGCAGCCCTGCTTAAAGCCTCATTCAGGTATAAGAAGTTTGCCGATAGAAAGCGTAGAGCGGTTCCTGCTCTCAAGGTGGGTGATCGTGTGTGGCTGTCCACGAAGAATTTGAGGTTGAGAGTTCACAGCATGAAATTTGCACCTCGCTACATCGGACCCTTCAAGATTGAACAAGTCATCAATCCTGTTGCCTACAGGTTACAGTTACCATCCTTCTTGAAAATACCCAGGACATTTCATGTTTCTTTGTTGAAACCGCTGATCCTGAATCGGTTTCATTCCGCACTTCCTCCAGCTCCCAAAGTTCAGACTCAACGGGGAGTCGAGTACGAGGTGGCCAAGATTTTGGACTCACGTTTCCGTTACGGTCAGTTACAATACCTCATTGACTGGAAGGGCTATGGTCCTGAAGAACGCTCTTGGACCAATGCCTCAGACGTCCATGCTCCTGCCTTGGTCCGAAATTTCCACGCAAAGTTTCCTTTAAAGCCTAAGAAGTGTCCTGGGGCCACTCCTAAAGGGGGGGGTGCTGTCACGATCCGGGTATCTGGACGCCATTACTTACCCTTCAGATGCCTCCTAAGGCTGGCTCAGCGTTCCAGGACCGGATCCCGCTGTTCCTGAGTTTCCACATGCAGAATGTCAGAGTGGTGATTTCATCAGCCGCGGCCTCCGTTGTGCCCGAGTGGTTAAATGTGCGCTTGTCAGTCTGGCGTCTCCTGTCTCCTGTGGCCGGCGTCGCCATTACTGTTTCAATTCTCACATGGATTACAAACCAAACTTCCCTCCAAGTGTCTGCATGGGCGCAGCCATCTTGGATTTTGTCATCTGAGCATTTCCACCAATCTGCTGTCTGTATTGTTGATTTGCATAATTGCCTAGCCAACCCCTTCCTTGCTGCAGGTATAAGTAAGCTGTGCCTGAGCAAGGAAGGCGTCAGTGCTTTGGTTGTCTAACCTAGTTCCAGTTTGTCTCTCTCCTGTGGTTGTCTTCCAGGTTCCAGCTCCTGTCTCCAGACTTCTGCTATAGAGACCCGCACCAGCATTCCATCTGCGGTGTAGCCTGACTCTCCGATCCATTCTGGACTCACCTGTTTCCAGTTACATCAATCACCTGCTTCCAGCCCAGCTTCCAGCAGTGTACAGCTTCTCTTAAAGGGCCGGTGTCCTTTCTGCAGTTTACCACTCTCCACCGGTATTATTATTTCACCGCTCTCAAACTCCAAGCTTCATCAATCACCTGCTTCCAGCCCAGCTTCCAGCAGTGTACAGCTTCTCTTAAAGGGCCGGTGTCCTTTCTGCAGTTTACCACTCTCCACCGGTATTATTATTTCACCGCTCTCAAACTCCAAGCTTCATCAATCACCTGCTTCCAGCCCAGCTTCGAGCAGTGTACAGCTTCTCTTAAAGGGCCGGTGTCCTTTCTGCAGTTTACCACTCTCCACCGGTATTATTATTTCACCGCTCTCAAACTCCAAACTTCATTATTATTTCATCGCTCTCAAGTTCATTTATTATTTAACTGGTTCCAGCCAGTATCCACTCCGTACCAACAACAGTCTGGTTCCAGCCAGTATCCACAGCAGCCGTTTTATCTTCAGCAACCCAGCCTTTCCTGGAACACCAGCTGGTACGATCCTGGGTTCTCTCCATTGCTACAGTCAGGCCTGGTAAGGACTTTCCAACTAGAAGATTATTAGAACTGTCTCACTCTACCAGTGCCTGTGGCCCTTGCCACCCTGTAGTACCCAGGAATTGTATTTATCCTCTGTTGACTTTTATGTTTCCTTTACTGCTGCTGTGTTACGGAGTTTGTCATAATAAACATCATTGACTTTTATCCTGGTTGTCGTGGTCACGCCTTCGGGCAGTTATTCTACATGTTACTTACATGTCTAGGGGTCTGATACAACCTCCCAGGTTCCGTTACATCTCAGCCCCTACAACTGAGGCTGCCTCCCGTCAGCTCAGGCCCTCAGTTGTGACACCCCGATGGGTAAGAAAGATGTTGAATAATCCGAAAAGCGCCCAGCGTCTTCTTCGGAACCACCCCCACTGGAGAGATGACCTCCGTATCCACTGGGCCCGAACCGACACCTCGCTCGCAACAGGCACGCGAAAACAAAACTAAAACCGGAAAACAGAAATTTTGCATCCGCCCTATTTGGATACCAATTTAACCCCTTGCCCATCGTTTCTAAAGCAATTGGCGTTGGAGCTCTGTGGAGCGCTCCCGCCCGCGGCCTGCCTGGGATAAGTTTGCTTACCCCGGGTACCTTGACGACTGCCTTTGAAGCAGGAGGAGGCTGGATTTGGCCGATCCGCCGTCCGCGCCTTACCCCTGGGCGGACGACCCTGCGCGGTGGTGCCCGTCTGCCCCAGGCTTCCGGGGCTCCTCCGTCTGCTGTGAAGCCAGAGTGACTTTGAGCCTGACCTAGACGTCCATGAACCCAAAGTCCATGACCCGCTAACCATCCTGCTTCTACCTACGCCACTCCGATCCCGAAGAAGTGCGCTGCAAGTCATGTATGAGAAGCATGTACCGAATCACGTTCCTGTGCTCGACCGGCCTATCTTCCAGGTAGCACGCCGCGAAGACCCAAAAACCGGCCAGCCAGTTATCGAAGGTACGGAAGGCCTCGGCCCCGATGTCCCTCTTTGCAGCCGCCGACCTTTACTCCTTCTTCGCTTCCTTCGTACAGCCGAACACATGCACGAAGTCCCACTGCGAATCTTCCTACGGCCTCTATCCCGCAGGCCCCGCATCACTGCAGTGCAGTCGCAGCGAACAAAACCGTGCAAATCGCTGCGTTTCTTGGCCCTGCGAGCTTCCTCCCTAATCCGCTTACGCCTCTTCGAGCTCCCAGCTGCCCCGCCGCCCTTTTGGCGAATTTAGTCGCCTGATTCCTCGCCCTAGTCGCGCTACTGACTTCGGACGCCTGCGACGACAGAGCAGAGGAAAAGGAGGAAGAGGAAAAGCTGCGAGAACTGGGACTCGTGGATGAGCCCGCTACCGACTGTAACACCTCACCTGAACCCGTCGACTGCACCGACACGGAATCCTCCGGCGTAGCAGAACCGACGTCTTCTTACTCGTACTCCACCATCTCCACTTCGCCGCGATCCCCTGCAGGAGAGAAAAAGGGGCGAAAGACACAGGAAACAACTGCGGCGCATGCCGAGCAACTCGTGAGGGGGTTGTCCCCGCAGCGCGTCCCTGCCCGTCCTTTTCCGGACAGTGCTCCAGGTCTGCGGCGGCCTCTCCGAGCTCCCTGCAGGCGTGGCAATTCGCCGCCCCGCTGAAGCTGACCGCCTTCCGGACCCGCCTTCCATCGCGGCCGCGTCGGAGCTTGCCGCTACCCCCGGTGACGTAGCCGCAGCCAGCGGCCGTAATGCCGCGCCCACCTTGGCCAGAGCCAACGCCAGAGTTCCTAAGGGGCCCTTACTGGCCCGAACCACGGCGCCGGCTCCCCGGAGCCCCCAGCCGGGGCCCGTGCGTGCATACCCGCATGACGCCCGACGGCGTCACCCGGGGGCCGACGTCTGCCGACCCGTCCGCCTTGGCGGGGAAAAAAAGGGGGGAGCGCCCATCTCTACCGAGGGACCGACCGCCGGCGTCAACGCTGCTGTCGCTCTCCGAACCCCCCGCAGATCGGAGCCAACTCCGCCCGCTAGGAGGGATCTGCGGCGAGGCCGGTCAGCGCCAGCAGCAGCCCTGCGACCCCCCACCCCCCCCCTCCCACCCCCGCAAGCCACTGGCATCTGGCTCCAGGGGAGCGAGTTGGGAAGACAGAGATATGTGCGGCGTCGCTGCGCGCGCACGCGCGCAAACGGCGCCGCCTGCTGTGATCACGGGCTCGCGCGCTCATCGTGCACGCGCCCCGACTCCTGGTGCCTCTAACCCCCCGTGTTCCCCCTGTTCATCCCTCCCTGCAGAGCCCTGCTTATGTTATCCTGAGGGAACCACCCTCGTACCTCTCCTCCCCCCCCCCGCCCCCCCGCCGGACTCCGGCTGCAGGGGAGCAAGCTGGGGAGACCGGGAGGCTGGCGACGCCGCTGCGCGCCCCCGTGCGCGAACGGCGACGCCGGAAGCGAGCGTGGGTGCGCGCGCACCTAGTGCGCGCGTCCCACTGCTTCCCGGCCGGCCGCATCCCTCTGCAGATCCGCCGCGCGAGGCCCAGTGACAGACCTCTCGCGGCTAGCAGCCGAACTCCCTTCTGGCCCCTCCACCTTGCAAAGTGCTCAGGGAGCTGAACATGAGCCCCGTGCGGCTCCACGGACGGGCGCCCACAGCGGCGCGCATGCGCGCGCCCGCGGTCGCCCGCCTCACACTAATCACCTGCCGCGCTCGGAGGTGGGGGCAGCCGCCCTTCCACCTCCGGGCGGCCGGGACGCACCGCTGGCCCACCCTGCCGCTCAAGTCCCTCCGGCAAAGCCGGCCCGGAACCCAGCGACAAGGCCGACCCGGGCTGCCGCACCGCGGCCCTGCTCGAGCCCGTGGAGGCCCAGCCGAATTGTAGAGGGGGAATGCAGAGGAGGGTGTTAAAATAAAGCTAATGAGCCCCAGGGGAAACACAGCAAAAGTTGGGAAGCCTGCTATGCAGCACTCACCCACTCAAAGGCAATTTCACCAACAAGAGAGAGACAAAATGTCTATCCTTCCCTATATATACTAGAGATGAGCGGGTTCGGTTTCTCTGAATCCGAACCCGCCCGAACTTCATGGTTTTTTTCACGGGTCCGAGCAGACTCGGATCCTCCCGCCTTGCTCGGTTAACCCGAGCGCGCCCGAACGTCATCATGACGCTGTCGGATTCTCGCGAGACTCGGATTCTATATAAGGAGCCGCGCGTCGCCGCCATTTTCACACGTGCATTGAGATTGATAGTGAGAGGACGTGGCTGGCGTCCTCTCCATTTAGATTATAAGAGAGAGAGATTTACTGGAGCTTAGGACTAGGAGGAGTACTGTAGAAGTGTAGAGAGTGCAGAGAGTTTACTAGTGAGTGACCACCAGACAGTGCAGTTTATTTAATATATCCGTTCTCTGCCTGAAAAAAGCGATACACACAGTGACTCAGTCACATACCATATCTGTGTGCACTGCTCAGGCTCAGCCCAGTGTGCTGCATCATCTATATATATATTATATATCTGTCTGACTGCTCAGCTCACACAGCTTATAATTGTGGGGGAGACTGGGGAGCACTGCAGTGCCAGTTATAGGTTATAGCAGGAGCCAGGAGTACATAATATTATATAGTGAGTGACCACCAGACAGTGCAGTTTATTTAATATATCCGTTCTCTGCCTGAAAAAAGCGATACACACAGTGACTCAGTCACATACCATATCTGTGTGCACTGCTCAGGCTCAGCC
Source organism: Pseudophryne corroboree (assembly GCF_028390025.1). Lineage (NCBI taxonomy): Eukaryota > Metazoa > Chordata > Amphibia > Anura > Myobatrachidae > Pseudophryne > Pseudophryne corroboree. The sequence goes on from NC_086451.1 coordinate 470,615,156, forward strand.
CAGTGTGCTGCATCATCTATATATATTATATATCTGTCTGACTGCTCAGCTCACACAGCTTATAATTGTGGGGGAGACTGGGGAGCACTGCAGTGCCAGTTATAGGTTATAGCAGGAGCCAGGAGTACATAATATTATATTAAAATTAAACAGTGCACACTTTTGCTGCAGGAGTGCCACTGCCAGTGTGACTGACCAGTGACCTGACCACACTGACCACCAGTATAGTTAGTAGTATACTTATATTGTGATTGCCTGAAAAAGTTAAACACTCGTCGTGTGACTTCACTTGTGTGTTGTTGTTTTTTTTATTCTATAAAAATAAAACTCATTCTGCTGACAGACAGTGTCCAGCAGGTCCGTCATTATATAATATATAATATATACCTGTCCGGCTGCAGTAGTGATATATATATATTTTTTATATCATTTATCATCCAGTCGCAGCAGACACAGTACGGTAGTTCACGGCTGTGGCTACCTCTGTGTCTGCACTCGGCAGGCAGTCCGTCCATAATTGTATACCACCTAACCGTGGTTTTTTTTTCTTCTTTATACATACATACTACTACGACATCTCTTTATCAACCAGTCTATATTAGCAGCAGACACAGTACAGTACGGTAGTTCACGGCTGTGGCTACCTCTGTGTCTGCACTCGGCAGGCAGTCCGTCCATAATTGTATACCACCTAACCGTGGTTTTTTTTTCTTTCTTCTTTATACATACATAGTTACATAGACATCTCTTTATCAACCAGTCTATATTAGCAGCAGACACAGTACAGTACGGTAGTTCACGGCTGTGGCTACCTCTGTGTCTGCACTCGGCAGGCAGTCCGTCCATAATTGTATACCACCTAACCGTGGGTTTTTTTTCTTTCTTCTTTATACATACATAGTTACATAGACATCTCTTTATCAACCAGTCTATATTAGCAGCAGACACAGTACAGTACGGTAGTTCACGGCTGTGGCTACCTCTGTGTCTGCACTCGGCAGGCAGTCCGTCCATAATTGTATACCACCTAACCGTGGTTTTTTTTTCTTTCTTCTTTATACATACATAGTTACATAGACATCTCTTTATCAACCAGTCTATATTAGCAGCAGACACAGTACAGTACGGTAGTTCACGGCTGTGGCTACCTCTGTGTCTGCACTCGGCAGGCAGTCCGTCCATAATTGTATACCACCTAACCGTGGTTTTTTTTTCTTTCTTCTTTATACATACATAGTTACATAGACATCTCTTTATCAACCAGTCTATATTAGCAGCAGACACAGTACAGTACGGTAGTTCACGGCTGTGGCTACCTCTGTGTCTGCACTCGGCAGGCAGTCCATAATTGTATACTAGTATCCATCTCCATTGTTTACCTGAGGTGCCTTTTAGTTGTGCCTATTAAAATATGGAGAACAAAAATGTTGAGGTTCCAAAATTAGGGAAAGATCAAGATCCACTTCCACCTCGTGCTGAAGCTGCTGCCACTAGTCATGGCCGAGACGATGAAATGCCAGCAACGTCGTCTGCCAAGGCCGATGCCCAATGTCATAGTACAGAGCATGTCAAATCCAAAACACCAAATATCAGAAAAAAAAGGACTCCAAAACCTAAAATAAAATTGTCGGAGGAGAAGCGTAAACTTGCCAATATGCCATTTACGACACGGAGTGGCAAGGAACGGCTGAGGCCCTGGCCTATGTTCATGGCTAGTGGTTCAGCTTCACATGAGGATGGAAGCACTCAGCCTCTCGCTAGAAAAATGAAAAGACTCAAGCTGGCAAAAGCAGCACAGCAAAGAACTGTGCATTCTTCGAAATCCCAAATCCACAAGGAGAGTCCAATTGTGTCGGTTGCGATGCCTGACCTTCCCAACACTGGACGTGAAGAGCATGCGCCTTCCACCATTTGCACGCCCCCTGCAAGTGCTGGAAGGAGCACCCGCAGTCCAGTTCCTGATAGTCAGATTGAAGATGTCAGTGTTGAAGTACACCAGGATGAGGAGGATATGGGTGTTGCTGGCGCTGGGGAGGAAATTGACCAGGAGGATTCTGATGGTGAGGTGGTTTGTTTAAGTCAGGCACCCGGGGAGACACCTGTTGTCCGTGGGAGGAATATGGCCGTTGACATGCCAGGTGAAAATACCAAAAAAAAATCAGCTCTTCGGTGTGGAGGTATTTCACCAGAAATGCGGACAACAGGTGTCAAGCCGTGTGTTCCCTTTGTCAAGCTGTAATAAGTAGGGGTAAGGACGTTAACCACCTCGGAACATCCTCCCTTATACGTCACCTGCAGCGCATTCATAATAAGTCAGTGACAAGTTCAAAAACTTTGGGTGACAGCGGAAGCAGTCCACTGACCAGTAAATCCCTTCCTCTTGTAACCAAGCTCACGCAAACCACCCCACCAACTCCCTCAGTGTCAATTTCCTCCTTCCCCAGGAATGCCAATAGTCCTGCAGGCCATGTCACTGGCAATTCTGACGATTCCTCTCCTGCCTGGGATTCCTCCGATGCATCCTTGCGTGTAACGCCTACTGCTGCTGGCGCTGCTGTTGTTGCTGCTGGGAGTCGATGGTCATCCCAGAGGGGAAGTCGTAAGCCCACTTGTACTACTTCCAGTAAGCAATTGACTGTTCAACAGTCCTTTTCAAGGAAGATGAAATATCACAGCAGTCATCCTGCTGCAAAGCGGATAACTGAGGCCTTGACAACTATGTTGGTGTTAGACGTGCGTCCGGTATCCGCCGTTAGTTCACAGGGAACTAGACAATTTATTGAGGCAGTGTGCCCCCGTTACCAAATACCATCTAGGTTCCACTTCTCTGGGCAGGCGATACCGAGAATGTACACGGACGTCAGAAAAAGACTCACCAGTGTCCTAAAAAATGCAGTTGTACCCAATGTCCACTTAACCACGGACATGTGGACAAGTGGAGCAGGGCAGGGTCAGGACTATATGACTGTGACAGCCCACTGGGTAGATGTATGGACTCCCGCCGCAAGAACAGCAGCGGCGGCACCAGTAGCAGCATCTCGCAAACGCCAACTCTTTCCTAGGCAGGCTACGCTTTGTATCACCGCTTTCCAGAATACGCACACAGCTGAAAACCTCTTACGGCAACTGAGGAAGATCATCGCGGAATGGCTTACCCCAATTGGACTCTCCTGTGGATTTGTGGCATCGGACAACGCCAGCAATATTGTGTGTGCATTAAATATGGGCAAATTCCAGCACGTCCCATGTTTTGCACATACCTTGAATTTGGTGGTGCAGAATTTTTTAAAAAACGACAGGGGCGTGCAAGAGATGCTGTCGGTGGCCAGAAGAATTGCGGGACACTTTCGGCGTACAGGCACCACGTACAGAAGACTGGAGCACCACCAAAAACTACTGAACCTGCCCTGCCATCATCTGAAGCAAGAAGTGGTAACGAGGTGGAATTCAACCCTCTATATGCTTCAGAGGTTGGAGGAGCAGCAAAAGGCCATTCAAGCCTATACAATTGAGCACGATATAGTAGGTGGAATGCACCTGTCTCAAGCGCAGTGGAGAATGATTTCAACGTTGTGCAAGGTTCTGATGCCCTTTGAACTTGCCACACGTGAAGTCAGTTCAGACACTGCCAGCCTGAGTCAGGTCATTCCCCTCATCAGGCTTTTGCAGAAGAAGCTGGAGACATTGAAGGAGGAGCTAACACGGAGCGATTCCGCTAGGCATGTGGGACTTGTGGATGGAGCCCTTAATTCGCTTAACCAGGATTCACGGGTGGTCAATCTGTTGAAATCAGAGCACTACATTTTGGCCACCGTGCTCGATCCTAGATTTAAAGCCTACCTTGGATCTCTCTTTCCGGCAGACACAAGTCTGCTGGGGTTGAAAGACCTGCTGGTGACAAAATTGTCAAGTCAAGCGGAACGCGACCTGTCAACATCTCCTCCTTCACATTCTCCCGCAACTGGGGGTGCGAGGAAAAGGCTCAGAATTCCGAGCCCACCCGCTGGCGGTGATGCAGGGCAGTCTGGAGCGACTGCTGATGCTGACATCTGGTCCGGACTGAAGGACCTGACAACGATTACGGACATGTCGTCTACTGTCACTGCATATGATTCTCTCAACATTGATAGAATGGTGGAGGATTATATGAGTGACCGCATCCAAGTAGGCACGTCACACAGTCCGTACTTATACTGGCAGGAAAAAGAGGCAATTTGGAGGCCCTTGCACAAACTGGCTTTATTCTACCTAAGTTGCCCTCCCACAAGTGTTGAAAGAGTGTTTAGTGCCGCCGCTCACCTTGTCAGCAATCGGCGTACGAGGTTACATCCAGAAAATGTGGAGAAGATGATGTTCATTAAAATGAATTATAATCAATTCCTCCGCGGAGACATTGACCAGCAGCAATTGCCTCCACAAAGTACACAGGGAGCTGAGATGGTGGATTCCAGTGGGGACGAATTGATAATCTGTGAGGAGGGGGATGTACACGGTGATATATCGGAGGGTGATGATGAGGTGGACATCTTGCCTCTGTAGAGCCAGTTTGTGCAAGGAGAGATTAATTGCTTCTTTTTTGGGGGGGGTCCAAACCAACCCGTCATATCAGTCACAGTCGTGTGGCAGACCCTGTCACTGAAATGATGGGTTGGTTAAAGTGTGCATGTCCTGTTTTGTTTATACAACATAAGGGTGGGTGGGAGGGCCCAAGGACAATTCCATCTTGCACCTCTTTTTTCTTTTCTTTTTCTTTGCATCATGTGCTGATTGGGGAGGGTTTTTTGGAAGGGACATCCTGCGTGACACTGCAGTGCCACTCCTAAATGGGCCCGGTGTTTGTGTCGGCCACTAGGGTCGCTAATCTTACTCACACAGCTACCTCATTGCGCCTCTTTTTTTCTTTGCGTCATGTGCTGTTTGGGGAGGGTTTTTTGGAAGGGCCATCCTGCGTGACACTGCAGTGCCACTCCTAGATGGGCCCGGTGTTTGTGTCGGCCACTAGGGTCGCTTATCTTACTCACACAGCGACCTCGGTGCAAATTTTAGGACTAAAAATAATATTGTGAGGTGTGAGGTATTCAGAATAGACTGAAAATGAGTGTAAATTATGGTTTTTGAGGTTAATAATACTTTGGGATCAAAATGACCCCCAAATTCTATGATTTAAGCTGTTTTTTAGTGTTTTTGGAAAAAAACACCCGAATCCAAAACACACCCGAATCCGACAAAAATAATTCGGTGAGGTTTTGCCAAAACGCGTTCGAACCCAAAACACGGCCGCGGAACCGAACCCAAAACCAAAACACAAAACCCGAAAAATTTCAGGCGCTCATCTCTAGAAAAAACGTCGCTCAAGCTTGTGTAAATCTACTAAGTTTTTAGTTAAATAACTAAGCGCATGCGTGCTGCGTACCATACGCATGTGCATTTAGCAACAAATCGCAGCATAGCAAAAATTGGCAGTGAGCGAACAACTCGGAATGACCACCATTGTCTTATATAACTCCCAAAAAATAATGGAGAACAAAAATTTGGAGGATGAAATAGGGAAAGATCAAGAACCACTTCCTCCTAGTGCTGAAGCTGCTGCCACTAGCCATGATATAGACGATGAAATTCCATCAACATCGTCTGCCAAGGCCGATGCCCAATGTGATAGTAGAGGGCATGTAAAATCCAAAAAGACAAAGTTCAGTAAAAAGACCCCAAAAAATTAATTTAAATGGTCTGAGGAGAAACGTAAAATTGCCAGTTTACGCCATTATAAATATGCCATTTACGTCACGGAATTGCAAGGAACGGCTTAGGCCCTGGCCTATGTTCATGGATAGTGGTTCAGCTTCACATGACGATGGAAGCCCTCATCCTCTCGCTAGAAAAATTAAAAGAGTTAAGCGAGAAAGAGCACAGAAAAGAACTGTGCATTCTGAGATGGTATCACAAATCCCCAAGGAGAGTCCAAGTGTGTCGGCGGTTGCGATGCCTGACCTTTCCAACACTGGACAAGAAGAGGTGGCTCCTTCCACCATTTGCACGTCCCCTGCAAGTGCTGGAAGGAGCACCCACAGTCCAGTTACTGATATTCAAATTGAAGATGTCACTGTTGAAGTACACCAGGATGAGGATATGGGTGTTGCTGGCGCTGAGGAGGAAGTTGACGGTGAGGATTCTGATGGTGATGTGGTTTGTGTAAGTGAGGCACCGGGAGAGACACCTGTTGTCCATGGGATGAAGAAGCCCATTGTAATGCCTGGGCAAACTACCAAAAAAGCCACCTCTTCGGTGTGGAATTATTTCTCCACGAATCCGGACAACAGGTGTCAAGCCATCTGTTGCCTCTGTCAATCTGTAATAAGTAGGGGTAAGGATGTTAACCACCTAGGAACATCCTTCCTTATACGTCACCTGCTGCGCATTCATCAGAAGTCAGTGTCAAGTTGTGAAACTTTGGGTAAGAGCGTAAGCAGTCCACTGACACCTAAATCCCTTCTTCCTCTTGTACCCAAGCTCCTGCAAGCCACACCACCAACTCCCTCAACGTCAACTTCCTCCTCAGTCAGGAACGTCAGTAGTCCTGCAGGCCATGTCACTGTCAAGACTGAGGAGTCCTCTGCTAACCGAGATTCCACCGGAGGATCCTTGAGTGGTACGTCTACTGTTGCTGCCACTGCTGTTGTTGCTGCTGGGAGTCGATCGTCATCCCAGAGCAGAAGTCGTAAGACCACTTGTACTACTTCCAGTAAGCAATTGACTGTCCAGCAGTCCTTTGTGAGGAAGATGAAATATGACAGCAGTCATCCTTTTGCAAAGCGGATAACTGAGGCCTTGACAGCTGTGTTGATGTTAGACGTGCATCCGGTATGCGCCATAAGTTCAGTGGGACTTAGAGAATTGTTTGAGGTACTGTGTCCCCGGTATCAAATCCCATCTAGATTCCACTTCTTTAGGCAGGCGATACCGAGAATGTACACAGACATCAGAAAAAGAGTCACCAGTGTCCTACATAATGCGGTTGTATCCAGTGTCCACTTAACCACAGACATGTGGACAAGTGGAACAGGGCAGACTAAGGACTATATGACTGTAACAGCCCACTGGGTAGATGTATGGCCTCCCGCAGCAACAACAGCAGCGGCACCAGTAGCAGCATCTCGCAAACGCCAACTCGTTCCTAGGCAGGCTACTCTATGTATCGCCGCTTTCCGTAAGAGGCACACAGCTGAAAACCTCTTTCGGAAACTGAGGAACATCATTGCAGAATGGCTTACCCCAACTGGACTCTCCTGGGGATTTGTGATATCGGACAACGCAACCAATATTGTGCGTGCATTCCATCTGGGCAAATTCCAGCATGTCCCATGTTTTGCACATACAATTAATTTGGTGGTGCAGAATTTTTTGAAAAATGACAGGGGTGAGAAGAAGATGCTGTCGGTCGCCTGAAAAATTGCGGGCCACTTTCGGCATTCAGCCACCGTGTGCCGAAGACTGGAGCGCTAGCAAACAGCCTGAACCTGCCTTGCCATCATCTGAAGCAAGAGGTGGTAACAAGGTGGAATTCAACACTCTATATGCTTCAGAGGATGGAGGAGTAGCAAAAGGCCATTCAAACCTATACATCCACCTACGATATAGGCAAAGGAGGGGTAATGCACCTGACTCAAGCGCAGTGGAGAATGATTTCCGTCTTGTGCAAGGTTCTCCAACCCTTCAAACTTGCACACGTGAAGTCTGTTCAGACACTAACAGCCTAAGACAGGTCATTCCCCTCATCAGGCTTTTGCAGAAGCAGCTGGATAAATTGAAGGAGGAGCTAAGATGGAGCGATTCTGCAAAGTACAGTATGTGGGACTTGTGGATGGAGCCCTTCATTCGCTTTGCCAGGATTCAAGGGTGGTCAATCTGTTGAAATCAGAGCACTACATTTTGGTCACCGTGCTCGATCCTAGGTTTAAAGCCTACGATGTATCTTTCTCAGTACCGGAGACAAAGACAAAACCTTCACAATCAGAAAGATTAATCAGCAAAACGTAAACGATGCAATAACAGAGCTCCATTGTGCTAGACCTTAGCGTGCAGCTGTCGCCTACATACAGCGTAGGCAGCCATTTTGCTTAATGGACCTAAATACCTATATGTGAATCATGAATATTGGCCTTTAATCATACATATTCATCCGCAATTTGTCTGCTTCCTAATCTTCATTCTCTTAAGTATTTGTTGCTCCACATACAGTGCATCTGGAAAGTATTCACAGAGCTTCCCTTTTTCTACATTTTGTTATGTTACAGCCTTATTCCAAACTGGAATAAATTCATTTTTTCCCTCCAAATTCTACAAACAATACCCCATAATGACAACGTGAAAAAAGTGTGTTTTGAGATTTTTGCAAATTTATTAAAAATAAAAAACTAAGAAATCACATGTACATAAGTATTCACAGCCTTTGCTCAATACTTTGTTGATGCACCTTTGGAAGCAATTACAGCCTCAAGTCTTTTTGAATATGATGCCACAAGCTTGGCACACCTATTTTTGGGCAGTTTCGCCCATTTCTCTTTGCAGCACCTCTCAAGCTCGATCAGGTTGGATGGGAAGCGTTGGTGCACATCCATTTTCAGATCTCTCCAGAGATGTTCAATCGGATTCAAGTCTGGGCTCTGGCTGGGCCACTCAAAGACATTCACAGAGTTGTCCTGAAGCCACTTCTTTGATATCTTGTCTGGGTGCTTAGGGTCGTTGTCCTACTGAAAGATGAACCGTCGCCCCAGTCTGAGGTTTGGACCCTAAACTTATAAACTTACAGTACATATGCACTATTCGGGAAGGGTCATAGTCTACAGTACCTTTCTGTATTCACCCACATTCTGTCCGGTCAGATCCAATCTAATGGGAGTTTGATATCCAGCTTGAAATAGGAAGGTGCAGTTCCAGCAACAAGTGCAACATGAGAAGATAGTGGTCCAATGGGGCAATATACATTATATACGGCACAACCAAGGTCTGGGGTCCGCAGAGAGGAAGCAGGGTATTAATCTGCAATACTCAGTCCCCGCCTATGGATGTGTGCCCATCTGGGCATCCTGACGGGGGCAAAACCCTTCCTGAGAAACCGCGCTGGGTATAAACCCGAATAATCGCTGTGACTAACCCCATTCCTGGCAGGTAAGTGGTCACAGGATTGATCACAGTGTCTTGTGTAGGAGACTACAGAAGCAAGAAACCAAAGTCTATGCTTTTCAATAATGCCTTCACTTTCTCCATTGTCTCATAAGTAAATTAAACTTTCCCTCAATAAAATGCCAATACCATCCACAAGGGCCAGATGTGCTAAGTCTTGAAAAGTGATAAAGTGGAGAGAGATAAAGTACCAGCCAATCAGCCCATAGCTGTCATGTTACAGACCCTTTTTGAAAAATGACAGTTGGGAGCTGATAGGCTGGAACTTTTGAACTCTCCACTTTATCACTTTTTAAGGCTTAGTACATACGTCCCTGAGGTCAGTCATTAATGAATATGGAAATGTAAGGCCTATTTTGAATCCATACTTAGGAATTCATGTGAATAAAATAATGGCTTTTGCCTTTCACCTTCTGCACTGACGACTAGAGAATTATTCTGCCCATGCCTTCATCTGATTGAGATCTATATATATTGGGGTAAAAGCAAAGTACGAGGCCTCACTTTCACATAGACAAAGGACCTAATTCAGACCTGATCACAGCAGCAAATTTGTTAGAAAATGGGCAAAACCATGTGCACTGCGTTGGGGGGGGGGCTGATATAACATGTGCAGAGAGAGTTTGATTTGGGTGAGGTGTGTCCAAACTGCAAATATAAAGCAGCCAGTATTTTCCATGCACAGACACAATATAACCCACCCAAATCTAACTCATTCTGCACATGTTACATCTGCCCCCCCCCCCCCCCCCGCCCCCCCTCCCTGCAGTGCTGCACATGGTTTTGACCATTAGCTAACAAATTTGCTGCTGCAATCAGGTCTGAATTAGGCCCAATGTCTTACTGCCCTACTGCCTAGTCTTTAAACCCCTTGATATTCCGGGTGTTCCCATTTCTCTATAATTTGCATATTATAATTATCCTGTAAACATCCTCTCACTATAACAAATGATGAGAGGGGATTAATTAGGTCAGAAATGTAATTTGCCAGAGTGATTCTGCTTAATACTTTAAAGTAACACTATTAGAATTACAGCGCCGCTGAACGACGGCTATAATCAGAGTTTATGACTGTTGTTGTCATTCCGTGATGTTTGACACTGGCTTTTTTTTTTTAATTCTTTTTCATTTTCACATGAGTTAAATGAAAGCAGACACAAATCATCTACTCGCGTCAACTAAGTCAGGTCTTGTGCCCGACAAACAGCACATTATAGCGAGAAGCGACAGCGAGGTGACGGCAGCTGGTTGTGCTCTTGCAGTAAACATAAAATCCGCTCTGAGCCTTCTCCGCTGATTCCCCTTCTCTTTGTAGATGTGAAATTGTATTATGCCGGCAATACGGCTTCTGCGCTATAGCTAGAGATGCTGTAATATCTCTTTAATCGCATGAATTACACAGGTTCTGTGGCTGGCTCAATCGAAATGTGCATTTCAAGTTCAACTGGTTTTCGAGCAGCAACTGAACCTGTTTAATTCATACAGTATGTGTCCCTGATTACAGGGATACTATAGCCAGGCAGAAACTAGGATCTTTGTCACCCGGGGCAAAGCAGCGATTTGCCATCCACATAAGAACAGACAGTGGGGGTCATTCAGATCTGAGCACTGCGCTGCCCTGCGATCAGATAGTCGTCACCTACAGGAGGAGGGGAAAAGTGCTGTGCAAGTGTGCGATCGCTATTGTTGCAGAGCTGCACAAAAATCAGTTTGTGCAATCTCTGCGCAGCCCAGGACTTACTCCTGTGCGATGTCCTGCTGCTGATCGGGGCCGGAGCTGACGTCAGACACCCTCCCTGAAAATGCCTGATCCCGCCAGTTGCCACCCACAAACGCCCTCTTCCTGTCAATCACCTTGCGAACGCCCGTACATTCGGATTTTTCGCACCATCACGTTGCTAGGCGCCGATGCCTGTTGCTGTTGTGCGTTGCACCGGCGCATTGCGGTGCACACGCGTGCGCAGTTCAGGTCTGATCGCCCGCTGTGTGAAAACGCAAAGCAGCTATCAGATCTGAATTACTCCCAGTATTTTTTCCAACGTGCCAGCAACAACTGCATTGTGCATTGCAACAATGGTCTATCCTGGTGCAAATCCTTGCACCAGGATAAACCATTGGGGGTCATTCCGAGTTGATCGCTTGCTAGCAGTTTTTAGCAGCCATGCAAACGCTATGCCGCCTCCCACTGGGAGTGTATTTTAGCTTAGCAGAAGTGAGAACGAAAGGATCACAGAGCGGATAAAAAAATAATTTTGTGCAGTTTTAGAGTAGCTCAATACCTACTCAGCGCTTGCGATCACTTCAGACTGTTCAGTTCCTGTTTTGACGTCACAAACACGCCCTGCGTTCGGCCAGCCACGCCTGCATTTTTCCTGCCACGCCTGCGTTTTTACACACACTCCCTGAAAACGGTCAGTTGACACCCAGAAATGCCCTCTTCCTGTCAATCACTCTGCGGCCAGCAGTGCGACTGAAAAGCTTCGCTAGACCTTGTGTGAAACTACATCGGCCGTTGTAAAAGTACGTCGCGCGTGCGCATTGCTCCGCATGCGCAGAAGTGCCATTTTTTAGCATCATCGCTGTGCAGCAAACATTTTCAGCTAGCGATCAACTCGGAATGACCCCCATTGTTGCAAGGGATCAGTGTGAAATCCTGGCGGTCAGGATCCCGGCGGTCAGCAGACCGACGCCAGAATCCCGACAGCTGGAATACGAGAAGCGAGTGCAGCGTGTCCTCTCGCCACGCTTTGGGCCCGGTGGCGACCTTTAGTCGCCACACTAATCTATTCCCCCTCGGGTGGTGGCGAGGACCACCACATAAGTGGGGACTCTGGGCAGGAGTCGAAAATTTGACTGTCGGAATTCCTTTGTCGGTATCCTGACTGCCGGGATCACAACAGCCGTCAAAATGACTGCATAGCTCAAAAATCATATTTTAGTATTATTTGTCTTAAAGACACATTTCTCTGAAAAACACTTGAGCTTGCTACTTACCCAGGAAGATGGAGAGAAGTAGAGAAGTGTTCACCATGTAGCTGGTAGACCCTGGACGAGGGGGTACTCTGTTTTCCTATATCGCAGGTCACCCACGCTCATGATGTTGAGGATTCGTGGCTGGGGAAACCACCATATATGAAGTTTTTGCAAGAATTCGCTTTCTGCGTCTTTAAGTAATACCCCTTTCACATCGCACTAAAAACCCGGTATCGACACGGCATATTGCCGTGTCGAAACGGGTCCGTGTGCGATGTGAAAGGTCCTTTGGTGAATTAGCGGGTCGCCTGACCCGGTAATTCAACCCGGTAAAAAAGAAGGGTTATTACCGGGTTGATTACCGGGTCAGGCGCAGTGTGAATGGAAGCTGTTCCGATGCGACACGGCTCCCATTCACAGCATAGGCAGAGGCGGCGCAGGAGATGAGCTCATCTCCCGGCGCCGCCTCCACCCCCGCCCCTGCTGCTGCTGCGCCCTCCGCTGCTATGGCAACCGACCCGGTATATTGCCGGGTCGGAAAGCCAGCAACGGAGCGCAAATGCCGGATCCCACCCGGTAAGTACACGTTTCTCTTACCGGGTAGGATTCGGCATTTGCGATGTGAAAGCAGCATTAATGGTTGCCAGAGGCCAAAAAATAAAAAACCACACACGTGCTACCTGTACGCTGTGCGTGAGTAAATAATATAATTAGTATTCTTTAACTGTAATGAAATGTTTCATTTTGTAGCTCCTATTCTTATCGATGCTGTAAATTGCTGAAACATAACACACTAGTATAATCTCTATAATACATATGTAAGTAGTGTCACATTTCGTGTGCGAATATAAATATAGTACATCCTATATTTTACAGGTTGTGTTAGTTTGTGGGAACGCAGCCCTAGGACTGGGTGATGTATGTGGATACATATCATAAAATTAATTAACTCTTGAAACTATATTTGTTACAATGTTTAATGGAATTCTTTACAGTTTCCAATAAATTTCAGAGCGTAAATTTATTGGACAGACTACAATGTGGCTGCAATTCTTAATTATTCTTTTTTGCCATGTTTGACAATTAAATAATTTACTGTGTACTTCACTAAGTATAGTGAATATTTTATTCATTTTGATCACAGACAAAATTCAGCAAAATGTTTATACGAGTAGGGGGTAACTATTCGGACACCTGTTAGCCAGAAGTAAAACTTTGAAGGAAAGAAGAAAACAAAAAGAAAAAAGCTTTCTGCTACAGTACTTAAGGGGGTATCAAAGCGAGAGAGAGATAAAATTGTGAGAGATAAGGGCCCTCATTCCGAGTTGTTCGCTCGCAAGCTGCTTTTAGCAGCTTTACACACGCTAAGCCGCCGCCTACTGGGAGTGAATCTTAGCTTCTTAAAATTGCGAACGAAAGATTCTCAAAATTGCGACCACACACCTCTTAGCAGTTTCTGAGTAGCTCCAGACTTACTCGGCATCTGCGATCAGTTCAGTGCTTGTCGTTCCTGGTTTGACGTCACAAACACTCCCAGCGTTCGCCCAGACACTAGAGATGAGCGGGTTCGGTTTCTCTGAATCCGAACCCGCCAGAACTTCATGTTTTTTTTCACGGGTCCGAGCGACTCGGATCTTCCCGCCTTGCTCGGTTAACCCGAGCGCGCCCGAACGTCATCATGACGCTGTCGGATTCTCGCGAGGCTCGGATTCTATCGCGAGACTCGGATTCTATATAAGGAGCCGCGCGTCGCCGCCATTTTCACACGTGCATTGAGATTGATAGGGAGAGGACGTGGCTGGCGTCCTCTCCATTTAGATTATAAGAGACTGAGAGAGATTTACTGGAGCTGACTAGGAGGAGTACTGTTACTGTAGAAGTGTAGAGACTGAGTGGAGAGAGTTTACTAGTGAGGACAGTGCAGTTTACTTTATAATCCGTTCTCTGCCTGAAAAAAGCGATACTCAGCACACAGTGACTCAGTCACATACCATATCTGTGTGCACTGCTCAGGCTCAGGCCAGTGTGCTGCATCATCTATTATCTATATATAATATTATATATATCTGTCTGACTGCTCAGCTCACACAGCTTATAATTGTGGGGGAGACTGGGGAGCACTACTGCAGTGCCAGTTATAGGTTATAGCAGGAGCCAGGAGTACATAATATATTATATAGTGAATGACCACCAGACACACAGTGCAGTTTATTTAATATATCCGTTCTCTGCCTGAAAAAAGCGATACACACAGTGACTCAGTCAGTCACATACCATATCTGTGTGCACTGCTCAGGCTCAGGCCAGTGTGCTGCATCATCTATATATATTATATATCTGTCTGACTGCTCAGCTCACACAGCTTATAATTGTGGGGGAGACTGGGGAGCACTACTGCAGTGCCAGTTATAGGTTATAGCAGGAGCCAGGAGTACATAATATATTATATAGTGAGTGACCACCAGACACACAGTGCAGTTTATTTAATATATCCGTTCTCTGCCTGAAAAAAGCGATACACACAGTGACTCAGTCAGTCACATACCATATCTGTGTGCACTGCTCAGGCTCAGGCCAGTGTGCTGCATCATCTATTATCTATATATAATATTATATATATCTGTCTGACTGCTCAGCTCACACAGCTTATAATTGTGGGGGAGACTGGGGAGCACTACTGCAGTGCCAGTTATAGGTTATAGCAGGAGCCAGGAGTACATAATATATTATATAGTGAGTGACCACCAGACACACAGTGCAGTTTATTTAATATATCCGTTCTCTGCCTGAAAAAAGTGATACACACAGTGACTCAGTCAGTCACATACCATATCTGTGTGCACTGCTCAGGCTCAGGCCAGTGTGCTGCATCATCTATATATATTATATATCTGTCTGACTGCTCAGCTCACACAGGTTATAATTGTGGGGGAGACTGGGGAGCACTACTGCAGTGCCAGTTATAGGTTATAGCAGGAGCCAGGAGTACATATTATATTAAAATTAAACAGTGCACACTTTTGCTGCAGGAGTGCCACTGCCAGTGTGACTGACCAGTGACCTGACCACACTGACCACCAGTATAGTTAGTAGTATACTTATATTGTGATTGCCTGAAAAAGTTAAACACTCGTTGTGTGACTTCACTTGTGTGTTTTTGTTTTTTTTATTCTATAAAAATAAAACTCATTCTGCTGACAGACAGTGTCCAGCAGGTCCGTCATTATATAATATATAATATATACCTGTCCGGCTGCAGTAGTGATATATATATATTTTTTATATCATTATTTATCATCCAGTCGCAGCAGACACAGTACGGTAGTTCACGGCTGTGGCTACCTCTGTGTCTCTGCACTCGGCAGGCAGTCCGTCCATAATTGTAATACCACCTAACCGTGGATTTTTTTCATTCTTCTTTATACATACATAGTTACATAGACATCTTCTCTTTATCAACCAGTCTATATTAGCTGCAGACACAGTACAGTACGGTAGTTCACGGCTGTGGCTACCTCTGTGTCTGCACTCGGCAGGCAGTCCGTCCATAATTGTATACCACCTAACCGTGGTTTTTTTTCATTCTTCTTTATACATACATAGTTACATAGACATCTTCTCTTTATCAACCAGTCTATATTAGCTGCAGACACAGTACAGTACGGTAGTTCACGGCTGTGGCTACCTCTGTGTCTGCACTCGGCAGGCAGTCCGTCCATAATTGTATACCACCTAACCGTGGATTTTTTTCAGTCTTCTTTATACATACATAGTTACATAGACATCTTCTCTTTATCAACCAGTCTATATTAGCTGCAGACACAGTACAGTACGGTAGTTCACGGCTGTGGCTACCTCTGTGTATGCAGTCGGCAGGCAGTCCATAATTGTATACTAGTATCCATCTCCATTGTTTACCTGAGGTGCCTTTTAGTTGTGCCTATTAAAATATGGAGAACAAAAATGTTGAGGTTCCAAAATTAGGGAAAGATCAAGATCCACTTCCACCTCGTGCTGAAGCTGCTGCCACTAGTCATGGCCGAGACGATGAAATGCCAGCAACGTCGTCTGCCAAGGCCGATGCCCAATGTCATAGTACAGAGCATGTCAAATCCAAAACACCAAATATCAGAAAAAAAAGGACTCCAAAACCTAAAATAAAATTGTCGGAGGAGAAGCGTAAACTTGCCAATATGCCATTTACCACACAGAGTGGCAAGGAACGGCTGAGGCCCTGGCCTATGTTCATGGCTAGTGGTTCAGCTTCACATGAGGATGGAAGCACTCAGCCTCTCGCTAGAAAAATGAAAAGACTCAAGCTGGCAAAAGCAGCACAGCAAAGAACTGTGCATTCTTCGAAATCCCAAATCCACAAGGAGAGTCCAATTGTGTCGGTTGCGATGCCTGACCTTCCCAACACTGGACGTGAAGAGCATGCGCCTTCCACCATTTGCACGCCCCCTGCAAGTGCTGGAAGGAGCACCCGCAGTCCAGTTCCTGATAGTCAGATTGAAGATGTCAGTGTTGAAGTACACCAGGATGAGGAGGATATGGGTGTTGCTGGCGCTGGGGAGGAAATTGACCAGGAGGATTCTGATGGTGAGGTGGTTTGTTTAAGTCAGGCACCCGGGGAGACACCTGTTGTCCGTGGGAGGAATAAGGCCGTTGACATGCCAGGTGAAAATACCAAAAAAATCAGCTCTTCGGTGTGGAGGTATTTCACCAGAAATGCGGACAACAGGTGTCAAGCCGTGTGTTCCCTTTGTCAAGCTGTAATAAGTAGGGGTAAGGACGTTAACCACCTCGGAACATCCTCCCTTATACGTCACCTGCAGCGCATTCATAATAAGTCAGTGACAAGTTCAAAAACTTTGGGTGACAGCGGAAGCAGTCCACTGACCAGTAAATCCCTTCCTCTTGTAACCAAGCTCACGCAAACCACCCCACCAACTCCCTCAGTGTCAATTTCCTCCTTCCCCAGGAATGCCAATAGTCCTGCAGGCCATGTCACTGGCAATTCTGACGAGTCCTCTCCTGCCTGGGATTCCTCCGATGCATCCTTGCGTGTAACGCCTACTGCTGCTGGCGCTGCTGTTGTTGCCGCTGGGAGTCGATGGTCATCCCAGAGGGGAAGTCGTAAGCCCACTTGTACTACTTCCAGTAAGCAATTGACTGTTCAACAGTCCTTTGCGAGGAAGATGAAATATCACAGCAGTCATCCTACTGCAAAGCGGATAACTGAGGCCTTGACAACTATGTTGGTGTTAGACGTGCGTCCGGTATCCGCCGTTAGTTCACAGGGAACTAGACAATTTATTGAGGCAGTGTGCCCCCGTTACCAAATACCATCTAGGTTCCACTTCTCTAGGCAGGCGATACCGAGAATGTACACGGACGTCAGAAAAAGACTCACCAGTGTCCTAAAAAATGCAGTTGTACCCAATGTCCACTTAACCACGGACATGTGGACAAGTGGAGCAGGGCAGGGTCAGGACTATATGACTGTGACAGCCCACTGGGTAGATGTATGGACTCCCGCCGCAAGAACAGCAGCGGCGGCACCAGTAGCAGCATCTCGCAAACGCCAACTCTTTCCTAGGCAGGCTACGCTTTGTATCACCGCTTTCCAGAATACGCACACAGCTGAAAACCTCTTACGGCAACTGAGGAAGATCATCGCGGAATGGCTTACCCCAATTGGACTCTCCTGTGGATTTGTGGCATCGGACAACGCCAGCAATATTGTGTGTGCATTAAATATGGGCAAATTCCAGCACGTCCCATGTTTTGCACATACCTTGAATTTGGTGGTGCAGAATTTTTTAAAAAACGACAGGGGCGTGCAAGAGATGCTGTCGGTGGCCAGAAGAATTGCGGGACACTTTCGGCGTACAGGCACCACGTACAGAAGACTGGAGCACCACCAAAAACTACTGAACCTGCCCTGCCATCATCTGAAGCAAGAAGTGGTAACGAGGTGGAATTCAACCCTCTATATGCTTCAGAGGTTGGAGGAGCAGCAAAAGGCCATTCAAGCCTATACAATTGAGCACGATATAGGAGGTGGAATGCACCTGTCTCAAGTGCAGTGGAGAATGATTTCAACGTTGTGCAAGGTTCTGATGCCCTTTGAACTTGCCACACGTGAAGTCAGTTCAGACACTGCCAGCCTGAGTCAGGTCATTCCCCTCATCAGGCTTTTGCAGAAGAAGCTGGAGGCATTGAAGAAGGAGCTAAAAGGGAGCGATTCCGCTAGGCATGTGGGACTTGTGGATGCAGCCCTTAATTCGCTTAACAAGGATTCACGGGTGGTCAATCTGTTGAAATCAGAGCACTACATTTTGGCCACCGTGCTCGATCCTAGATTTAAAGCCTACCTTGGATCTCTCTTTCCAGCAGACACAAGTCTGCTGGGGTTGAAAGACCTGCTGGTGACAAAATTGTCAAGTCAAGCGGAACGCGACCTGTCAACATCTCCTCCTTCACATTCTCCCGCAACTGGGGGTGCGAGGAAAAGGCTCAGAATTCCGAGCCCACCCGCTGGCGGTGATGCAGGGCAGTCTGGAGCGACTGCTGATGCTGACATCTGGTCCGGACTGAAGGACCTGACAACGATTACGGACATGTCGTCTACTGTCACTGCATATGATTCTCTCAACATTGATAGAATGGTGGAGGATTATATGAGTGACCGCATCCAAGTAGGCACGTCACACAGTCCGTACTTATACTGGCAGGAAAAAGAAGCAATTTGGAGGCCCTTGCACAAACTGGCTTTATTCTACCTAAGTTGCCCTCCCACAAGTGTGTACTCCGAAAGAGTGTTTAGTGCCGCCGCTCACCTTGTCAGCAATCGGCGTACGAGGTTACATCCAGAAAATGTGGAGAAGATGATGTTCATTAAAATGAATTATAATCAATTCCTCAGCGGAGACATTGACCAGCAGCAATTGCCTCCACAAAGTACACAGGGAGCTGAGATGGTGGATTCCAGTGGGGACGAATTGATAATCTGTGAGGAGGGGGATGTACACGGTGATATATCGGAGGGTGAAGATGAGGTGGACATCTTGCCTCTGTAGAGCCAGTTTGTGCAAGGAGAGATTAATTGCTTCTTTTTTGGGGGGGGTCCAAACCAACCCGTCATATCAGTCACAGTCGTGTGGCAGACCCTGTCACTGAAATGATGGGTTGGTTAAAGTGTGCATGTCCTGTTTTGTTTATACAACATAAGGGTGGGTGGGAGGGCCCAAGGACAATTCCATCTTGCACCTCTTTTTTCTTTTCTTTTTCTTTGCATCATGTGCTGATTGGGGAGGGTTTTTTGGAAGGGACATCCTGCGTGACACTGCAGTGCCACTCCTAGATGGGCTCGGTGTTTGTGTCGGCCACTAGGGTCGCTAATCTTACTCACACAGTCAGCTACCTCATTGCGCCTCTTTTTTTCTTTGCGTCATGTGCTGTTTGGGGAGGGTTTTTTGGAAGGGACATCCTGCGTGACACTGCAGTGCCACTCCTAGATGGGCCCGGTGTTTGTGTCGGCCACTAGGGTCGCTAATCTTACTCACACAGCTACCTCATTGCGCCTCTTTTTTTCTTTGCGTCATGTGCTGTTTGGGGAGGGTTTTTTGGAAGGGCCATCCTGCGTGACACTGCAGTGCCACTCCTAGATGGGCCCGGTGTTTGTGTCGGCCACTAGGGTCGCTAATCTTACTCACACAGCTACCTCATTGCGCCTCTTTTTTTCTTTGCGTCATGTGCTGTTTGGGGAGGGTTTTTTGGAAGGGACATCCTGCGTGACACTGCAGTGCCACTCCTAGATGGGCCCGGTGTTTGTGTCGGCCACTAGGGTCGCTTATCTTACTCACACAGCGACCTCGGTGCAAATTTTAGGACTAAAAATAATATTGTGAGGTGTGAGGTATTCAGAATAGACTGAAAATGAGTGTAAATTATGGTTTTTGAGGTTAATAATACTTTGGGATCAAAATGACCCCCAAATTCTATGATTTAAGCTGTTTTTTAGTGTTTTTTGAAAAAAACACCCGAATCCAAAACACACCCGAATCCGACAAAAAAAATTCGGTGAGGTTTTGCCAAAACGCGTTCGAACCCAAAACACGGCCGCGGAACCGAACCCAAAACCAAAACACAAAACCCGAAAAATTTCAGGCGCTCATCTCTACCAGACACTTCAGCCACTCCCGCGTTTTTCCCAGAAACGGTAGCGTTTTTTCGCACACTCCCATAAAACGGCCAGTTTCCGCCCAGAAACACCCACTTCCTGTCAATCACATTACGATCACCAGAACGAAGAAAAAAACGTGAGTAAAATTCCTAACTGCATAGCAAATTTACTTGGCGCAGTCGTACTGCAGACATTGCGCATGCGCATTCGCGACTAATCGCTCCGTTGCGAAAAAAAAATAACGAGCGAACAACTCGGAATGACTCCCAAAGTTCTGTACCAACCAATCACCTCCTAATGGTCATTTTTCAAACACGGCCTGAAACATGTAAGACAGAAGCTGCTTGGCTGGTATTTTACCTCTCACAATTTTATCTCTCTCACAGCCTTGATAAATACCCCCCTAAGAGAAAGTTTCATATGCACAGTCATGATACAAGTGTTACCCCGCTACGGTCACATTGAGGAGCTCTGCTGCACAGTTTAATGACGACGGGATTAGAGGGCAGTGTGGGAAAACACAGGGGTCATTTTAAATGTTCTGCGGTGGAATCATCTGGGCAGAAGACGGAATGTAAAGTACATGTGTCCTGACTTTGTGACAGTTCAGTCATGCATGATGCTCTAGGTTGTCTTCTGCTGGGCTTCCTAATATGGCTTCGCTGGCACTAGGAACGTGAGGGAGCACTGATGTCCGAGGATGTCACTTGGGAAAATGCGAAATGCATCATACAGCTTGACTTGTGAGCCAGGTCCATCTACCTTACACATACTTTCCTTGGAAAACTGGAACGTACAGTTGTAGGCAAGCATTTTAAAAATGTATAAACAAAATGGCACCCCAGAACCAGCCGGCGACATGTTCCTTTTACATAGTTGATTCATTTATTTCCTGCACAGACCACCTACTCTATAAACTCAAAGATGAGGTATTGTTCCCTGAGGTCATTACGGCTATAGCGTTCTTCCGTAACATTGCAGAGATTGTCAGGTTTGCCACAGTCCACATGTGGACACTGTGCTCCCAGGGGCGTTACCCCCAGGGGCAATGGAGACACCTTCCACCAGGCTGCAAGCCCTGAAGGGGTACCTATATATACAGTAGCACCGGTGTGGTTCACAGCGGGATCCAAGCAACGGCGCTTCTACAGTGCAGGAGACCCGTGTGAAGGCTCCGTCTGGGCCTCCTCCTCACTAGCCGGCAGCACTGTAGACTCTGGGCACTAGGGTCACTAGGGGACCCTAGCGCTGTCCCAGAGTCTAGTGCCCATGCGCAGATCTCCGGGAAAATGTCACGGCAGCCATTTTCCCATAGATTTCCCTCATGCGCATGCGCAAATCTCCGAAACATGGCTGCCGCACCATTTACTGGAGATTTGCTTAGAGATGTTGCCGTCGGCGGGGGACTCCAGAGAGGTGAACATTTAAAAAATGGGAGCAGGGTGTGCGGTGTGGGTCCCCCTCAGGACATTGGGGGACCGTGTGAGCTGCACACACTGAACCCATTTTAAATATGCCGGTGGATCCAACTCCAGCTCTTCCAACAAGCTCTGTGGCGCACCTGCAGCTGCTGCAAAGTTAATCGGCCCTGTCCCAGGAGCCCTGCTAACACCTGCAAAAGGGGGCAGGATGGCTACTGCCTTGTACCACTCAGCCTGCACTGCAGCAATCGACAGTGCAACCGCCGCTGCTACTGGACCGGGAGATGAGACCAGCAGACGGCTGAATCACAGCGTAGCTGCAGCCCTGACAATTCACTGTGGGCTCCCTGTAGGCCGGCTGAGAACGATTTGGTGACTGGGATAAACTTATGTCCCTGTGTGCTCCTATACCCCCAGTGACAAAACTAGAAATATATAAAATATTTTACTTACTAGATATAGCACAGGAAAGATCCCATCTGCATATTTTTGTTATGGCCTGAGCAGTATTTACCGTCACTCGGCTAATTTGCCGCCATAATGGCATTTGTAGTTGGCATATACCTCTCAAATTCCAAATGAAAACAAAACTTCATTTCATTCCAGGACAGTAATATAGATTTTTGTTCTGTATTTGGCTGTGTGTGAAAAGTTCAGGTATAATCGAAGCCTGCCAGACACAAAAACTAAAGGCAAATAGACCATGCAATCATAAAACGAATGGTTAAAACAGACAACCAAGACTACAGTAATTCCACCGCCGTGGCTCAGCGCCCTGCAGCCGTTACAATATCCCAGCGGTATTTCCTTTCTGATCTGTCAAATAAAATGACTAGAATTTCAAAAATTGAAGTGCTAAATCCTTATATAACCTATAGCAACAAAGGATTTCATGTTCTCGCACTTATTTCCTCGGTTTGTTCTACATGTCTATTTATTCAATGTAGTTTGTTATGTTAAATCACAGCAGTTCCCAAAAGCGGACTCGCGTACTTTCTGGAAGTGTTGATACTTGTTTTTCTTTAAAAAAAAAATACCTGTCTTGGAAATATATTGAACATGCCGTTGCTGTTCCCCACAGTTTACGGATTTGTCAGTAAGTCACCATTTTGTCAGCAAGTATTTTATTCTTTCACCATTTTGTTATATGATGGTTAAATTGAGAATAGATCTGGACTACTTTTGTAGATCCTACGGAATTTGACATAATTTTTTATGACATTTTACGGTCAAAAATAGACAAAAAGTAAAAATGTTCTGGATTTCCCCCCCCCCACCCCCCACCCCCACCCCACCCCACCCCATTTTGACCATAATCCAGTTAGTGAAACTTCGGAAAGCTACACAAAACTTTGTGCAACACGAAACTGATGCGCAATTCTATCTGTATACCTCGCGATTGTTAGCAGACTGATCGTTTTTTGTTATTGTTTTTAAATTACTTTTATGGTGCTACATTGTTTCCGCAGCAATGTACAAGAGTATGTCAGTGGAACATTCTGTGTACACGTCAGGGGTGTGTAGTCATAGTTTCCACCCGGATTTGCGTAAATGCGCAGTGTACAGCCAATTAGATTGCATCTCCTGCACCTGGCAGGGTGTAGGTGTAAATGCCATTGATAGTGATGAATTCTACTCTCGTGGCTGGAGGGCGAGGGGACCGCTTGTTCATATAAAGGAGTATGACTCAGGGCGCACAGTCTTATTACATTTTCGTTATCTGTACACATTTGGAACTGGGATCACATGATGTACAATTATGAATCAGGCCCACTGTGTAAGTAACAGGTACACTGAAAATCTATTTGTATCATAAGGAAAGCTAAATTAAAACAGTAGTCCCATGTAATAATACATCACCGTAGTATGCTATAGGACCATAATTATAAATTTTCCTTGGATTATTTCTTTGTACTGCTGTAATTTATAGATAGTTCTGAAAATTTCCCACAGTGTCATGTGACTAACATGGGAATCACAGTTACATGGTACATGATGTAGTAAGCAGAGATACTTTTATACAGCCATCTGAGCTCTGTCTGCACTGTGACATCCTCCCCCTCCTTCTCTCCCTTCTAGCATCAGCAGAGGTAATTGGGTGCAGTCTCTGTGTGTGCACCTCTCTCACCGGTGCAGTTGCAGTGCCACAATGCCAATGTCTACTGCACAGGTGTCTGGGAACATTGGGGTATATTTACTAACATTCGTAATTTTCGGAAAAAGGTCAAAGTTCAATCACGAATGACATCGAAAGTGTAAAACTGCAACTTTTTGAATTTATTACGACTAATTTACTAAGCTGTCGTATTCGGATTTTTCATTTGTTCCGATGTCGATGTCATTCGTGTTTTTTTTACCTTTTTTACGGTAGTGATTAGCAAAACACTGCCGACTTTTTCAAAATGAATCTCGGCCGGATCTGTGTGATCCGTGCTGGGGTTCATTTTTTTTATTTTTTTTTAAATAAACACTGTAAAACGGAGAAAAAAAATGCGTGGGGTCCCCCCTCCTAAGCATAACCAGCCTCGGGCTCTTTGTGCCGACCCTGGTTGCAGAAATATGGGGGAAAAAATGACAGGGGTTCCCCCATATTTAAGCATCCAGCATCGGGCTCTGCGCCTGGTCCTGGTTCCAAAAATACGGGGGACAAAAAGAGTAGGGGTCCCCCGTATTTCTAAAACCAGCACCGGGCTCCACTAGCTGGACAGATAATGCCACAGCCGGGGGTCACTTTTATATAGTGCCCTGCGGCCGTGGCATCAAAAATCCAACTAGTCACCCCTGGCCGGGGTACCCTGGGGGAGTGGGGACCCCTTCAATCAAGGGGTCCCCCCCCCCAGCCACCCAAGGGCCAGGGGTGAAGCCCGAGGCTGTCCCCCCCATCCAATTGGCTGCGGATGGGGGGCTGATAGCCTTTTGTGAAAATGAAAAGATATTGTTTTTAGTAGCAGTACTACAAGGCCCAGCAAGCCTCCCCCGCATGCTGGTACTTGGAGAACCACAAGTACCAGCATGCGGCGGAAAAACGTGCCCGCTGGTACTTGTAGTACTACTACTAAAAAAATACCCAAAAAAAGACAAGACACACACACCTTGAAAGTAAAGATTTATTACATACATCCACACAAACATACAAACATACTTACCTATGGCCCCACGCAGGTCGGTCCTCTTCTCCAGTAGAATCCAAGGGGTACCTGTTGAATAAATTATACTCACCAGCTCCAGGGTCCCAGGCTCCTCGTAGCATCCATTTGTAATCCACGTACTTGAATAAAATAAAAAAACGGACACCCGAGCCACGCACTGAAAGGGGACCCATGTTTGCACATGGGTCCCCTTTCCCCGACTGCCAGAAACCCACTGTGACTTCTGTCTAAGTGGGTTTCTTCAGCCAATCAGGGAGCACCACGTTGTAGCACCCTCCTGATCGGCTGTGTGCTCCTGTACTGACTGACAGGCAGCACGCGGCAGTGTTACAATGTAGCGCCTATGCGCTCCATTGTAACCAATGGTGGGAACTTTCTGCCCTGCGGTTGACCGAAAGTGACCTCACCGCTGAGCAGAAAGTTCCCACCATTGGTTACAATGGAGCGCATAGGCGCTACATTGTAACACTGCCGTGTGCCGCCTGTCAGTCAGTACAGGAGCACACAGCCGATCAGGAGGGTGCTACAACGTGGCGCTCCCTGATTGGTTGAAGAAACCCACTTAGACAGAAGTCACAGTGGGTTTCTGTCAGTCGGGGAAAGGGGACCCATGTGCAAACATGGGTCCCCTTTCAGTGCGTGGCTCGGGTGTCCATTTTTTAATTTTATTCAAGTACGTGGATTACAAATGGATGCTACGAGGAGCCTGGGACCCTGGAGCTGGTGAGTATAATTTATTCAACAGGTACCCCTTGGATTCTACTGGAGAAGAGGACCGACCTGCGTGGGGCCATAGGTAAGTATGTTTGTATGTTTGTGTGGATGTATGTAATAAATCTTTACTTTCAAGGTGTGTGTGTCTTGTCTTTTTTTGGGTATTTTTTTAGTAGTAGTACTACAGGTACCAGCGGGCCCGTTTTTCCGCCGCATGCTGGTACTTGTGGTTCTCCAAGTACCAGCATGCGGGGAGGCTTGCTGGGCCTTGTAGTACTGCTACTAAAAACAATATCTTTTAATTTTCACAAAAGGCTATCAGCCCCCCATCCGCAACCAATTGGATGGGGGGGACAGCCTCGGGCTTCACCCCTGGCCCTTGGGTGGCTGGGGGGGGACCCCTTGATTGAAGGGGTCCCCACTCCCCCAGGGTACCCCGGCCAGGGGTGACTAGTTGGATTTTTGATGCCACGGCCGCAGGGCACTATATAAAAGTGACCCCCGGCTGTGGCATTATCTGTCCAGCTAGTGGAGCCCGGTGCTGGTTTTAGAAATACGGGGGACCCCTACTCTTTTTGTCCCCCGTATTTTTGGAACCAGGACCAGGTGCAGAGCCCGATGCTGGTTGCTTAAATATGGGGGAACCCCTGTCATTTTTTCCCCCATATTTCTGCAACCAGGGTCGGCTCAAAGAGCCCGAGGCTGGTTATGCTTAGGAGGGGGGACCCCACGCATTTTTTCCCCCGAAAATAACCACTTTCCCACCCCTTCCCACTGATATACATGCACGGATCTCATGGATCCATGCATGCCTATCCAATCACGGGAAAAAAAATCAGGTCTGGTTTTTTTTAGCACTTTTTTACGAGTTGTAATTTTTCACGGCAGTGTTTTTTTTTTTTTGCTTTGCACTTCTTAGTAAATTACCGAGATTCATACTTAAACAGCGGCGTTTTGACCGATGGTGTATTCATTCGTAATTTTTTTCTTGGACTTCCAAAAAATTACGAATGCCCTCATCACTGCCGTGATTTGAGTTTAGTAAATTACCGAGATGACACTTTGAAGAAAAAACGGCATCTCGGTCAAAATCGGGACCTTAGTAAATATACCCCATTGAGCCAGTGCCATGTTCCTGTTGGGTTCTCTACTGTGCTAATCTTGATTTCTGCAGCGCTGGTGCCAGATTCCAGATAGATAAGTGTAATAAGTGTAATATAAGGGAGCAGGGTGCGCTGTGTTGGTCCCCCATGACCACGGGGCCCATGTTTACCGCACACCCTGATATGCCGAGCCTGAGAGCCGGTGTATGTGTCTGAAAGCCATTTTTGTTTGCCCTCCAGAGAGTTTTTGAAAAGGAGTTTGGAATTTGGAGAATAGCAAAAAAAAAAAATGTAAACAATTAAAATCAGATTAATAAAAAATTACTAAACATCCTTTTTAAAGAAAAGAAAAATGATTTGGGTTTGCTGTCTTAATAGAGCAAAGAAGAAAATAGAATCACTATTTTATTATTCTCCTTTTATTGTGATAAGCATTATTAGAACAGGAGCGGAACAATGGTTCCGTCTCCGGAGATTTCACCTTTTCTGTTACTTCGCAGACTGACAGCTCAGGAAATGAATAAGTTTACTTCAATCATGATGAATCCCCTTCTTAGACATTTCTGAGTATGATGGACAAACACTCTCTCAAACACCAGATATATAATTTATTAAATGTGCTGCCTTCCAAGACAGACACTTCTATCAATATCCTTTCGGAATAATGAAGTCGGAAATCAGCATTTAAAACCGGCAGACGCTACTTGCTGTTTCCTTATCTGTTGCTTCTACCGATAAGGCCAAAGACAACCGCTTCTCACTCTGTTTAGCAGCATGACAAGAACAACATTACTCAACGTTTATCTGTGTTTGGCATAGCAAAGGGAAACTGCTGTAACCCGAAATCTCTGCTAAATAATGACCGTATTCGATGTCTCTCCTTGTATCTTTATTCAGTGGGGGAAGGGAGAGGTCCAGCTAAGTTATTTCTCTATGAAAGATAGTTGAAACATGCGTAAAAGGGAGCATATAATGATTACAACCCTATAAAAAGGAAGATGTCAGTTAGTAGACACGATTGTTGGGGCTGGTAATGCCCAGTATACAGAACCAGAGTTAACCATCAATGATCATCATCAATGGTTAACTTTGATGGCATGAACCCTTCGACAAGGAACCATTGATAGTTTGCACCAATCAATGGACATCCCTGCTGTGGGGAACGACAGGCATCGGGCCAATCAGGATTGGGGGTGTGGCTAAGTAGTAGAGGGATCCAGCAAAAGCTTCATGCCCCCTGAGACAAAAAAAAAATCATGTCTCTCAGCCATTGATGGCCGAGAACTATTGGAGCTCCTCCATTGATGGAAGAACCATCAACTGTTTGTAGTAAACCATGGATCATTGTTAATCATCAATGGTCAACTGCATCCCGATAGAGTGGGCATCCCAGATTTCCTTGAAAGAGGGATTATAATGTACACTAAGTGTTCCATTTATTATGACCACCGTGCTAATACTTTGCTGTGCCACCTTTTGCCCTTTTTATGGCTTGAGTTCCTCTTGCCATGTATTCTACTGTCAGTATGTTTTGTGGAGAATTTAAGCCAAAGTGTGGTCAACTGCATCTCCATAACGTTATCTCCATCAACCTGAAGAGTCATGATGATGCAAGAAGGTACCATGATCTCATGCTGTTGTCTCTGTATCCCTGCCATCTGCATGGTGTAATTGCACATGTGATTGGTCAGGCCGCATGACCAGTGTCCAATCATTTACTGCCCCACCCCTGTGTTCCTGAGCAAACTGGAGGCGTCTCACCCTGTTTGCAGCAGATAGCTCAGGGGCGGAACTAGAGCTTCGTGGGCCCCATAGCAAAATCTTGCAAGGGCCCAGACCGGACGGGCAGGAGGGGGCATAGACAGACAGACGGATGGGGGCATGGGCGGACAGACAGAGCACCATATGGGAGCATAGATGGACAGGCTCCGAACCTGGCATGGCAGCAGTGATTACAAATTAAAAAATGAAGGAACATTTTTTAGAGGGTGCAGTGGGATTGCCTTTGCCCCCCCCTCAGGCCGCATGACCCCATATTAGCTGCATCCCTTGCACCCTCTATAGTTATGCCACTGCAATGACGTATGAACAGGCCTTCTGCTTCTGTAGCTCATACAATGGTCCCTGATTTAGATTATCTGTAATGTGATGCACTGTTGCCCGTCTGTGGAACTAAAAAAGTCTGCCCACTCTCTGTAGCACTCAAGTATCCGGTAGCCTTTTACGACCACAGTCCTTGCCCGCAGACCCAGTTTTTTGTCCAGTGATCAATGTGAGGAATGACCCATAACACAACAACACTTTTCTAGTTTCTAGAAGTAAATAGATTTGACGGTGACTTTTGCAGATTGAGACAGAGTGTCGCTTCTTTCTATTCCTTATCCTTATATGGAGCTCATTAAAAAATAAATGTAAAGTAATCTTTTTGGCTATTTTTGGGGGCGAGCGCCATAGAATCAGAGTGGGGTTGATTAAAGAATACATTGAAAGTTCTTGGAATTTTAGATGAGTCCATTCGTTGTGCTCCATACAGTATATATATATATCTGCCGCAGCTGCCTCCTGAAATATTCATGGGAAATATTGTCTTGTATCTATGATTCTGCAAAAGGAATATGAGATCCCAGACATTTCTTATGTGGTGTTTGTAGTTTTTGTAGAGGGCAAAACAGTGTAATTGGTCTCACCTCAGTCACAGAGCTGAATATACTGTACAGTAGTGACACAATGGTTGCCTGGTGCTTGCAATACACATGGGGTACACACAAAGGGGATCATTCCGGCCTGATCACACGCTAGGTTTTTTCGCTGCAGTGTGATCAGGTCAAAACTGCGCATGCGTATGCACCGCAATGCGCAGGCGCGTCGTACAGGTACCAAACGGATCGTTGCTGAGCGATGGATTTAACGAAGAATCCATTCTCACAGCCGATCGCAAGGTGATTGACAGGAAGAAGGCGTTTGTGGGTGGCCACTGACCGTTTTCTGGGAGTGGTTGGAAAAACGCAGGCGTGTCCAGGCGTTTGCAAGGCGGGTGTCTGATGTCAATTCCGGGCCCGGACAGGCTGAAGTGATCGCAGCAGCTGTGTAAGTTCTGGGCAACTCAGAAACAAACTGCACAAAACTTTTTTGTATCGCTCGGCTGCACAGGCGATCGCACACTTGCAAAGCGAAAATACACTCCCCTATAGGCGGCGACTATCTGATCGCAGCGCTGCAAAAAGTAGCTAGCGAGCGATCAACTCGGAATGACCCCTAAAAGCACTGTTGCAAGAGTTATCAGAGATGTTTGGAAAAGTGCTGGGCGTTCCTGGGTAGTGACTGAGAGGTGTTTAAGCAGATGCACGGAGATGGTCCGTGTTATGGGAGAGTCACAGGAGTGTCACTGAACTGACTGAGTACTGAGACAACTCAATAGTTCACTTTAGAGGCCGTACACAGATGGTAAATCTGCACATTTCTCTAGGGCTGGTGTAACGTTCACTGGTGCAACCAATGGTGACATCTAAAGATGCATCAGCCGGTATGGCAGCGTGTATGGACGCTAACAGCGGGTGTCTTAGTTCTTGCATACACATACGCACTGGTGTACACCAGTTAAGGACTTTTTAGCTGCAGTTGCATAAAGTCCCAGGATAAAGTCCCAGATGGGTGACCACCAAAACACACAGCAGCAGCCACCACTCAGGTCCAATCAGGGGCGCTATAAGGGAGGGGGGGGGGGGTTTCATTATCTGCGCCTGGCTAGTTGCAGGAGCCCAGGTCAGTTGCCCAGTTTGCCGGGAGAGAGAGGAGACTAGTGCTACTCAGCGGCCTCTCTCCCCAGCCCAGCAAACACTGCTGTGACACCGAGTAAAGTCTTTTTTCATATTGTTTTTGGGGTGTGTGGCCACACCTTCCCCGATTTGGCCGCACACCCCAGTGCATAGACCCATCCCCTCTCTCGACGGCCCTGGGCGCAATATCCCAACACATTAAACAGAGATACAATGAATGTGAGAGCAAAACACTGCGTAGTTATATCAGAGGCAGCGACGGAAGTGGTTGGAACTTTAACATATGGTAACCATGGTCCTGCGTTGGGGGCTACGCTCTACTGATCCTACCTGTGGTTACGGCTGCTTCCTTCTTCTCAGCTGCCAATGAAGGCACTCTGACACTAAAGTTTCCATTATATCTGTCTAATGGTAATAGATCCAAGTTAATTTAAATGTATAAACTTATTGTTGGACTTTAATTCCTATGAAAAGTGTTGCTAAATTGGATTGCAAAACTCATCAGCTAAAGTGCCACTCTGCTTGCACGATGTAATTACCGCCTGTAGGATTCCTCCTGTCATTCCTATTCATGTGTCATAATCCTCTCCTAATGCAGTAACCTGGAACTGGGGCCTAATAGTAAGAGGTTAGTATGACATAATTGGGATGGTGTAATGATGATGTGCGTTTGTGGCCAGACTGCAGAATAACACAATATGAGAGAGAATCTACTGTGTTACTGAGGCAGGAACACAACTCTGTGCAGGGCTGTTTCTAGCCAATTTGGCTCCCAGTGCGAGATTTAAAAATGCGCCCCCCCCCCCCCATGACATAAAAAAAATGCGCCCGCCCCCCCCAGATAAAAAAAACAACAACCTTGCGCGCGCGCTCCCGGCAAGGGGGCGTGGCCTCATTTTAATGGGCTTGGCCTCGACTGAATAGACTACCTCACACCCCAGTATTTGACCCTGCACCAACAGATCACGCCCACCATAGGAAAAAAAAATTCTACCGTATTAAGCCCCACACAGTAATGCCCCCTGCACCATATTATGCCACACACTGTAATGCCCTTGATACATTAAATCCCCACATTACGGCAGGCAGAGTCCCCATTTTATACATTACGGCAGGCAAGAGTCCCCATTTTACACATTACGGCAGGCAAGAGTCCCCATTTTATACATTACGGCAGGCAAGAGTCCCCATTTTATACATTACGGCAGGCAAGTGTCCCCATTTTATACATTACGGCATGCAAGAGTCCCCATTTTACACATTACGGGCCGGCAGGCAAGAGTCCCCATTTTACACATCACGGCAGGCAAGAGTCCCCATTTTACACATTACGTCAGGCAAGAGTCCCCATTTTATACATTACGGCAGGCAAGAGTCCCCATTTTACACATTACGGCAGGCAAGAGTCCCCATTTTACACATCACGGCAGGCAAGAGTCCCCATTTTACACATTACGGCAGGCAAGAGTCCCCATTTTATACATTACGGCAGGCAAGAGTCCCCAGCCTGAGTCCCCATTTTACACATTACGGCAGGCAAGAGTCCCCATTTTACACATTATGGCAGGCAAGAGTCCCCATTTTACACATTACGGCAGGCAAGAAGCCCCATTTTACACATCACGGCAGGCAAGAGTCCCCATTTTACACATCACGGCAGGCAAGAGTCCCCATTTTATACATTACGGCAGGCAAGAGTCCCCATTTTATACATTACGGCAGGCAAGTGTCCCAATTTTATACATTACGGCAGGCAAGTGTCCCCATTTTACACATCACGGCAGGCAAGAGTCCCCATTTTATACATTACGGCAGGCAAGAGTCCCCATTTTATACATTACGGCAGGCAAGAGTCCCCATTTTATACATTACGGCAGGCAAGAGTCCCCATTTTACACATTACGGCAGGCAAGAGTCCCCATTTTACACATCACGCCAGGCAAGAGTCCCCATTTTACACATCACGCCAGGCAAGAGTCCCCATTTTACACATCACACCAGGCAAGAGTCCCCATTTTACACATTACGGCAGGCAAGAGTCCCCATTTTATACATTATGGCAGGCAAGAGTCCCCATTTTACACATTATGGCAAGCAAGTGTCCCCTGTTTACACAATACGGCAGGCAAGAGTCCCCATTTTATACATTACGGCAGGCAAGAGTCTCCATTTTACACATTATGGCAGGCAAGAGTCTCCATTTTATACATTATGGCAGGCAAGAGTCCCCATTTTATACATTACGGCAGGCAAGAGTCCCCATTTTATACATTACGGCAGGCAAGAGTCCCCATTTTATACATCACGGCAGGCAAGAGTCCCCATTTTACACATCACGGCAGGCAAGAGTCTCCATTTTACACATTATGGCAGGCAAGAGTCCCCATTTTATACATTACGGCAGGCAAGTGTCCCCTTTTTACAGAGAGAGAGAGAGAGAGAGAAAGAAAGAGAAAGAAAGAAAGAAAGAAAGAAAGAAAGAGAGATAGAGAATACTTACAGAGGTGATTCCCGCTCCTCGGCCCGCCTCACCAGTCACTCCTCGCGCCGGCCGCCTCTCCCTCTTCTTAGCTTGGCTCCCCCCCCTCCTCCTCAGTACTCCGCTTGGGGGGGGGGCGGAGTTTTGCAGGATGACGCGATTACGTCATTCCGTGAAACTTCGCCCCCCGAGCTGGGTACTCGGGGAGAAGGGGGAAGCCAGGGAGCCACAGTCAGTGCCGCGGCGGACGCCCCGTGCGATTGCACGGCTCGCCTGCCCCAAGAAACGGCCCTGACTCTGTGAGTTTGCTCAGGGTCGGAACAGGGCAAGATGATCAGCTGGCATGACAGAGGACAATCCATATATTAAATATTATAATGCACTGTAGCTGCCGCCCTGCTACTCACAGATATATAAGGCCAGACAGCAGTGTATTAAAGAATGACAGTGAACACCTTTACTTCACTTTGGCAGGTATAAATCCTCAGACATTATTTAGGATCATGCCAACCCTTTGTGATGACCAGATTGAGGACCCTAAATTAGCCATTCCTACCTGAGCACCAGAACATGTATGTCTAATATAAGCTTTTATTGATGTTAAACAGAGAAACAACAATGCTAAAGTTATTGTAAGTAGTGTCTATTCAGTCACTCTTCTTGTATTATGGCTGTTCAGTAACTCACACATTTTTTTAAAGGGGCAATCATCTACAAGACTAAACAATACCTTGTATATGATTGCCCCTTTAAAACAAACATCCGAGTTCGGCCGGTAACCCGCACATCCGCCAAACTCGGACTTCATTTCATCCCACCCTATGTTTCCAACGTGGAACTCTGGGGGCACAATGGATCTGGCCCCTGTGTGGTCCAAGGAATCAGTCCTTGATTGTTTTAATCAAATAGAAATTGGGCATGAAAGTAAAGGATGATTTATAAACCAGAAGACGTCAAAGAACATACTGTACTTTTTAAAAAATAATTTTATACTTAAAAAGGGGGAGAGAATCAGCGAGAATGGGGACGAATAGGGGGTAGGGATCACAGTGAATGAAGGAGTCGGTAAAGATAAAAACCAGTATGAAGTCTAGAACCTTAACAAAGACTAACCTGAACTGCGCCTCAACAGAAATGATGGTGAGATTTGTGTGTGACGGAAGGGGGTAGGGGACAGGGGCTAGGAGAAAAGTATGTTAGTAGAGCAGGAGGACAAGAGGAGCTAGTGATAAAATGTTCCTTTGAGAGGCTCAAAGAGATCCAGAAGAACAAAACACTTGGGAATTTGTTATGGCCTTCATGAAGGACACCCATGATCCAGATGGTAGGCACGGCAAATGGAGATAATCAATACATTAGTCGAGAGAGTCTCTGGGCGACTGCATCATCACCTGGTGAGTGATAAAATGGAGAGAGACAGCTCCTGTCATTTTTATATACATGGCAGTTAGAAGCTGATTGGCTGGTACTTTATCTCTCTCCATTTTCTCACTTTTCAAGCAATGGTGCATCTCCCCATGTGCAACAATAG
This sequence comes from Pseudophryne corroboree, assembly GCF_028390025.1. Taxonomy (NCBI): domain Eukaryota; kingdom Metazoa; phylum Chordata; class Amphibia; order Anura; family Myobatrachidae; genus Pseudophryne; species Pseudophryne corroboree. The sequence goes on from NC_086451.1 coordinate 470,649,670, forward strand.
GGCAATTAGCAGGACTTCAGTAAGTATGCGTCAGTGCAATATCTGGGAGTGTTTAGGTACATTTGGACTGTCCTGGACCAGTGGTTCCCAAGCTCCATCCTCAAGGAACACTACTAACAGGTCATGTTTTCCAGGTCACCCGGCAGGTGCACTATGTATGACTTAAGGTGTCCATACACTAGAAGATGTTATGAACGATTTGGCCGTTTCCGATGGATCAAACTACAAATCGCTCATAATAGCGCAGATCGTTCAGTGTCTGTGAACGATAACGATGCGCAGTCCCACTGGTCGGTGGCCGGAGCTTCTGATCTTCCCTGCCGCAGGGAAGATCTGCAGCTATTGTCAACGACAGCATGCTCCTGGATGTAGCCACTCCCAGATCTTAAGCTATATCGTGTATTGTGCTATATTGTTAGCCCAGAAATGCCGGAGAGCTGGCGGGGGAGTTCAAGGGAAATCATTAACGAGGAATCATCATTTACAGGTCGTCCAGTGTATGGGCACCTTAACTATCACATTTTAAAAGTCCACAAGTGACCTGGAAAACATGAACTGTTAAATGTTCCTTGAGGACCGAGTTTGGGAATCACTGGCCTAGACAAAGAATGTATCATCGACATGAAGAAACATAGTTACCCTGTAATGCTGTCAATCAAGTAATGGATGTCACAATTAAGCCTAATTTTGTACAGGAAGAACATATGAGGTAGGTTGCCCTTTCACAGTCCCAGTAATAGAGTTCAGATGCTGCTGGGAAGATGACCCAAAGATGGGTGGAAACAAGGTACCATCTGTACAGTGTATGGGGGGTGGGGGTTGGGTGTCTGTAATTAGGACATGGGTGATTTTGCAGAGCTCTTTCTAATCTGGGCCTACTGTAGATGTCTGGTCTCAAGGTCTCACCTATGGCCACCTCACTGTGGATCCTGAGGAACTGTACTTATTTATATCTGTAGGAGATAGCTGCAGATCCCATTCCGTTCTTATATCCATCAACCTCCTGGCTGTACCCAGTGGTGCCGAGAGAGGGGGGGGGGATTCAAATTACCCAGGCCCAGGTCTGATGGAGGGCCCCAGTGAGGGCCCAGTGGGGGCCCCAGGCTCCCTCCCCCTTAACTGGCAGCAGTAGCTACAGCTCTTCTCCTAAGCTCAGCACACGCTCCTGACTGCTGGATTGGAGTGAGGCCATGGTGGTGCTTAAAATAAAATTTTTGGGTTGTTTTTTCAAAAGGTGCATGACTACGCCTCCTGTGAATAGGCCACGGTCCCTGAAAAGTACCTGGGCCCAGACATACTATCTATATACAGTATATACGCGTGTGTGTGTGTGTGTGTGTGTGTGTGTGTGTGTGTGTGTGTGTGTATCTATCTATCTATTATCTATGTATATATCACGGCTGGCACTCTGTCCAAAATACTGCACAATTTCCTGGGTTCCCTTAGTGGGATGACAGGTTGTATAAGCAACTTTATTCATAGTGAGTCCTTAAAGTTGTGTGGCATTTTTGCATCTACTATATGTTTGTGTGTGTGTGTGTGTGTGTGTGTGTGTGTGTGTGTGTGTGTGTGTGTGTATACAGTGATTGCACTTACACGCTATAGGGCATCTTTTATCCCAAAATTACAATGGAGGATCCATTTTCACAAACTGATGGAGTTCCAGGGAATGCGCTCTGCAACCAATGCAGCTTTTATGTGACTGTCCCACCATCCTAATAGTGAACACTTTTGTCCCAACTGCTGGGAGGTACAGTCATGCTCTTGTGAGTGCATACCTATCAACATGACCCTCTCCAGGAGGGACAGAATGCTCTGCTCCTGGACTTCTCGCTTATTGTATGATTGCCATCACCTGTGCAGAAACACCTTTCTTATCCATTAACCTGTTCAACACAGGTGCCGGCAATCATACATTAAGAGAAAAGTCCAGAAGCAGAGCATTGTGTCCCTCCTGGAGGGGGTCATGTTGGGAGGTATGTGAGTGGGGACATCTCGTGTGCTAGCCATGCCCCTAGAGTGGTGCAGCCATGCAACTAACAGGGTGTGGCCACACCACCTGCAGGGTGGCTCCGGGAAGTTACTGTACCGGGACCCAGGATTTCTCTTGGCAGCCCTGGCTGTACCTTGAAAACAGACCGGGTCAAGCTAGCAGCCAGCAGGGGCCACCCACCAAGCCAACAGGATTACCGTTCAATTTGGCACCTATGCAGGTTGTCTGGATGACTTCTGATTCTGTTAGTACCCTCGGAATATAACCATACACACAGAGGATGACAGGGCTTTCCACCTCTCTAGAGGACCATCACCTGGCATTGGTGGTCATTCCGAGTTGATCGCTAGCTGCATTTGTTCACAGTGCAGCGATCAGGCTAAAAAACGGCAGTTCTGCACATGCGTATGCGGCGCAATGTGCACGCGCGTCGTACGGGCACAACGAACGATGTAGTTTTGCACAGGGTCTAGCGAAGCATTTCAGTCGCACTGGTGGCCGCAGAGTGATTGACATGAAGTGGGCGTTTCTGGGTGTCAACTGACCGTTTTCAGGGAGTGTTGGAAAAAACGCAGGCGTGCCTGGGAAAACACAGGCGTGGCTGGGCGTAAGCAGGGCGGGTGTGTGACGTCAAAACAGGAACTAAACAGTCTGAAGTCATCACAAGTGCTGAGTAGGTTTTGAGCTACTCTGAAACTGCACAAAAAAACTTTGTAGCTGCTCTGCGATACAACCGTTCGCACTTCTGCTAAGCTAAAATACACTCCCAGTTGGCAGCGGCATAGCGTTTGCACGGCTGCTAAAAGCTGCTAGTGAGCGATCAACTCGGAATGACCACCATTGTGTCCTATTATAACCCACATACCCATAGTTACCCGTTAGTGCAGGTGATAAGTTTATTGCTGTAAGGCAGCTGCAAATGCAATGTCAAATCATTTATTAACTCTGAACTTTTACGATTAAATTTAGCACCTTATTTTGCCATCGTTTAAATTCTCTTTTTACAGCGCGAATGTCAAATGTGGTCGCAATGCAGTGATTACTCCTGTATGGCTAAAATAATTTTGATATAAAGGAATTGTGATGAGCTACCATCTACAAATCCAGCCCAGCGATGACTAGCGCGAGGAGGTTTACAATAAATCTGAATATCTTTTATAACTCAATTCTGCGCCGAACTATCCCTAGAGGGCACACAGAGCCCAATAACTTTAATCTTCATGGTTAATAATTGTGTATGTAAAAAGCAATCTAATTTGGGGGAGTGGAATTGTTCCTCAGGGATTATGTTATTTTACCCAGAACAGAATATATTACTCGTTTAAAAAGTAGCAGTAAAGATTGTGCAGTAAGAAGTAATTCATTATTTTCCTAAATGTTTCATTATTCCATCGGGAGGTAAGACTTAAATAGCTCACAGGAAGCTTTCTTAATTAGCTTTCTTTCCATATCAAACATAATATAGTTTTAACATTAAAATGTCACTCATGGGAATGTCCGGTTTGTAGAAATGATTAATGAACGCAGGTTTCACTGTTGACATTCTAGATAACGAAGAAGAAAAAAAAATGACAATGAAATAAATATGTAGCAATTACCAGCAGATAATATCAAACACAATGAAAATGATCTACGCTAAAATATTTGTTCATTTAATGTTCCGGCACACTGTGGTAGCGCAACACTTTCAACCTCAGACCCAGGGCCAAATGTAATAGAGTGAGAGTTTCAGAAAGTGAGAGATTTGGTAAGGTTTTTCAGTTTTTTTTTAAAAGCGGCAATCACTGTTTTTTTTTAAAGTGGCTATCATTTACACTGTAAAACCAGGTTGATCTTGCTGTGTAAATGATTGCCACTTTAAAAAAAAACCTGCAAAACCTTACCAAATCTCTCACTCTATTACATTTGGCCTTTAAGATGCATATAATTTAGTCGTCAAAAAACATCAGATCTGTTTTGTTTGTGCGGTTTCTCCTATTTGTCAAAAGTTTTGCTACATGTAACAGATATGAGCACACAATAGGATGCTCTAAACTCGAGTTTGGGATTACAAATAAATCCAGGGATTTTAGTAAAAGTGTGACTCTGTGAAAACTTTTTGTGAAACTATATTGCTGGAGAAATCAAAAAACATACAGTATTTGCTGGCGTATAAGACTACTTTTTTGCCCTGAAAAACATGCCTCCAAGTGGGGGGGTCGTCTTATACGCCGGGTGCACTTCAGTTGGGATAGACATAGCTGCCATAGTGGCCTTCCGATACTCGCCCGGTGCCCATAGTGGCCTCCCGATGCCCGCCCACCTCATTCTACTCACCATCCAGTATCGCGCGATATCCAGTGCGGCCGCGGCGGGTCACTAGTGCCAATTACAGGGAGATGCAGGGACTGGCCGGAGGCGCTGCAGTCGCGTTGTGGCCGTACAATGGTGACAATGACAGGTACTGTAATGGCACTAATACTAATGGCACTCATGTGAAACCGGTAACAATAAATGCACACAGGGGTATACTTTTATACATTTTACAACTTTCTCCTCGCCCCCTCCCCCCTTCTTATGCATACCTTGATAAATATTCCCTATCCAAATCTCTTATCAGGTCATAATATACAGTATGTCACAAATCTGATGTTCTTTTACGTTTTATTTGGTGTGTGGAAGGGGGTAGTCTTATACGGCGAATATATAACAAACTCTATATTTTGAGTGGAAATGTTGGGGGTCGTCTTATACGCCCAGTCGTCTTATACGCCGGCAAATACGGTAACTCCCAACTTGGAAGTAATTTGAATCGGGACAGGCAGTGTAGGCATAACAAAAATGGGGGAGTGGCCATGCCAAAAAATGGGGGAGTGGCTAGACCTCATTTGGGTGTGGACACACCATGGGTGTGTGACTATAACTATCAGCTGCTTGTCCGCCCATTAACTACCTCATCTATAAATATCTATGTATTACATTCAAGCAGAATTGAACAGGTAACACACTTCTCAACCCAAAATGTGGACTATTGTTAACGATAAAATGAGTAGAATTAATAAAAAAATGACTTTACTTTAAAGAACAGATGAATCCACTAGTGCTATTAATATGGGAAACATATATTGGCAGATGCCTACAAGTTGTTAGGTGCATAGCAGATGTAAACAAGGAGGTTAGTCCCGACGATTCCAAACCAGAGAAGGTTTTATTGAAGATAACAGGATACAGTAGTCAATATTATACGAAATCAGTATCTTCTGGGCTAAGTACTGTAAAGCCATACAGCACCGTGACACTCCAATAATATAGTTACAGGCTTTGGCGCATGCTCACCTGGTTTTTCTTTTTATAGAGCCAAGTAAACAACTTGCACCTGCAGTCTAATTAGCTGAATTTTTAGTCTGGTGACTCAGACTTGTGATGTTATTGAGGCTGATGAGTCATACACAATAACACTCAGTTAAGACGTAGCTTGTAGCATTTAAACATGTAACTACATGTCAGCAGCATAATAGTGTTTCATTAGTCAAGCAAGACCTTCAAAGCCTCGCATTGTTGTTATGTAAACAAAAATTACAGATATTTATTGAAAAATGCTCATAAAATATAAATACAAATTTAACCAATATCCCATTAAATTAAAACCCTGTCATTCTTGAAACAAATATTTTATTTTTTTTAACTTACTTACTGTAGGCTTTGAAATAAAAACTTTATTTCTGGCTAAGTCAACAGATGTGTACAGTGCGTGAACATTTATTGTGGTGCAGCCCGTCCTGCAGAGACGTAGGAGTTACGTGATAATGTGCTACCCTGTGTAATGGCAGAGCGGCCTCAATATATCAGCCCGTGCTGGAAAACCCTACAGGTCTCCATTTAACATAATTCCAAGAAACCTACAAATTCAATATGGTAGAATCAGAATTAAATGTCTACAAGTTGCAGGTGCTCTATTACAATGGACAGCATTGATCTGGTAGGTTGCACGCAGTGATTCCTGCTGATACAAATAGATTGTGTAATACTCCAATTCATTTCATCATTCCCTATATTTCATAGGCCGCGAAAAAAAAAAAAAAAAAACAATCCTAGCACAGATACCCCGTGGGGGGCTTGTGTATACTACACTGACATGACCCTGTCTCTAAATAGAAAGCTATCAGATAGAGATGTGCAGCTGGCACGTTTTCGTGTTTTGATTTTGGTTCTAATTCCCTGCTCGTGTTTTGGTTTTGGCTTGGTTTTGCCAAAACCACCCTTTCGTGTTTTGGATTTGTTTTTTTATCTCGATGATTTTTTAAAATAACCTAAAAACAGCTAAAATCACAGAATTTGGGGGCAATTTTGATCCTACGGTATTAGTAACCTCAATAACATTTATTTCCACTCATTTCCAGTCTATTATGAACACCTCACAATATTGTTTTTAGGCCAAAAGGTTGAACAGAGGTGGCTGCATGACTAAGCTAAGCGACACAAGTGTGCGGCACAAACACCTGGCCCATCTAGGAGTGGCACTGCAGTGTAATTGTACGGCAGGATCACTGTAATTATATGGCAGGATCACGGGATTTATACGGCAGGATCACTGTAATTATACACTAGTACCACTGGAATTATATGGCAGGATTACTGGAATTATATGGCAGGATTACTGGAATTATATGGCAGGATTACTGGAGTTATACGGCAGAATTACTGGAATTATATGGTAGGATCACTGTAATTATACGCCAGTACCACTGTAATTATACAGCAGATTTACTGGAATTATACGGCAGGATCATTGGAATTATATGGCAGGATTACTGGAGTTATACGGCAGGATCACTGGAATTATACGGCAGGATTACTGGAATTATACGGCAGGATCACTGTTATTATACGGAAGGATTACTGGAATTATACGGCAGGATTACTGGATTTATACGGCAGGATCACTGTAATTATACACCAGTACCACTGTAATTATACGGCAAGATTACTGGAATTATACGGAAGGATCACTGTAATTATACACCAGTACCACTGGAATTATACGGCAGGATTACTGGAATTATACGGCAGGATTACTGGAATTATATGGCAGGATTACTGGAGTTATACTGCAGAATTACTGGAATTATATGGCAGGATCACTGTAATTATACGCCAGTACCACTGTAAGTATACAGCAGGATCACTGGAATTATACGGCAGGATTACTGGAGTTATACGGCAGGATCACTGGAATTATACGGCAGGATTACTGGAATTATGCGGCAGGATCACTGGAATTATACGGCAGGACTACTGGAATTATACGGCAGGATCACTGGATTTATACGGCAGGATTATTGGAATTACAGTATACGGCAGGATTACTGGAATTATACGGCAGGATTACTGGAATTATACGGCAGGATCACTGTAATTATACGGAAGGATTACTGGAATTATACGGCAGGATTACTGGATTTATACGGCAGGATCACTGTAATTATACGGAAGGATTACTGGAATTATACGGCAGGATTACTGGATTTATACGGCAGGATCATTGTAATTATACGGAAGGATTGCTGGAATTATACGGCAGGATCACTGGAATAATATGGCAGGATCACTGTAATTATACGGCAGGATTACTGGAATTATACGGCAGGATCACTGGACATATACAGCAGCACCACTGGACATATACAGCAGCACCGCTGGACATATACGGCAGCACAGGGTCACCACCACTAGACTGATGCAGGACAACACAGCACCACTGCACTGGACTGGATTATACAGCAGCACTGGACATATGGTAGCAGAGGACACAAGTACTGTGACTGGACTGATGCAGCACAAGACATGGACACTGAAGACACTGAGGATGGAGACACGTCCTCTCTCTACACTCTCCAATGCCAGAGTAAAAATGGTGGCAACGTGCGAGTCCTTATATGGGATCCAAACCCCGCGAGAATCCGACCGCGGGATGATGACATTTTGCCTCGTTCTGGTTTCCGAGTCAGGCGGGAAAACCCGAGCCTGACTCGGATCCGGGCTCGTGACGTGAAGTCCGGTAGGGTTCGGTTCTCTGAGAACCAAACCCGCTCATCTCTACGATCATATTGTTGTAACTTGTTACTATATATTATGTACTGTGTTGAATACTCTTCTTAATGTCTTTTTATACAAGAAAATGTGACCATTATTTAATGACGTCACAGTAATTTTGGACCTATAGTTCATACCCGCACCAAGTTTTACTGGCTCCTCTGATACCTGATGGAGGCGGGGCTGGCTCTCGTTATTAGGCCTCACCTCCTTGCAACATGATGCAGTGAATCATGGGTCTGTAAACAAGAGGCTGTACCAAAATTAGGCAATTGTCATGGAATCACATCATATTGTCTTCACCCCCTCCTCATAGACCCACAATCCGCATCCATATCCTTCCCATCCTGCACAGTTCACTAAAAAGTAGACGGGATGTACAGATGGAGCCTTGCTCATCTAGGCTTCTCTGCTGCACCTAGGTGCACCAAGGCTTATTAGCATAAACCTTTCTCAGCTGCAATACAATACAAAGAGAACAATACAGCAGGGGATTAAGTCCAGGGCCGGTTCTTGCCCTTTTGGCGCCCCGGGCGTGAAATAGGGGCGTTGCTTCATGCAGGGGGTGTGGTTAGTTACGCCCCCTGTACAGTAGAGTAGCACCGCTGAAAATGAAAAAAAAAAAAAAGAATACTTACTATCCCCGCTCCCGACCGCTGCAGTCCTCCGCCGGTGCCGCTACTCTCCTCTCATCTCCTCGGATCTGCCATAGACAGACACTAGAGGTCAATTATGACCCCTAGCGTCTGTCAGTCCCACAATGCTGTGCGGTGCGCGATGACGTCATCGCGCACCACACAGCAAAGGTCCTCTCCACGAAGGGAAACTAGACACGTAGCGTCTAGTTCCCTTCACAGCGGGGAACCAGGGGGACACAGCGGGCAGCGGGGGGCACAGCAGTAGCGGATCTTGCCATGGTGCGGCGCCCTCCGGATGGCGCCGGCACCCTCCGGATGGCGCCGGCACCCTCCGGAAGGCGGCGCCCTGGGCAAAGGTCCTGCTTGCCCGTGGCAAGATCCGCTACTGATTAAGTCATTACAGCAGGGGATTAAGTCTGACTGCCCTGGCTCAGTTATTCCTATTAAAGGGATAGATGAGGAGGGCTCCATCTGTAAGAGGACCACCCATTCTTTTGAGGAGCCTGAACATTTCATATTAGCTAAATATGATGTAGATGCAATGGAAATATGCACAGCTCTACATCACACGTACCTGTGTGTGCTCAGTTACAGTAATTGCGCAGCGTCAAACCACAAGACGTTCTGCACAAAGCGCTCATTCACCACTGCATCAGCCGACTTAGCCATACGTCAATTATCTTTGTGGGACACAGCAACCAATTCTGACCCAGTGACATCATCATTTGCACTTCATTACTCCATCCGAGTGAATTAAGGCTGCTGTCCCACTACAGTTGATCAACACCTTTACACCCAAGGATGAGTAAGACTCATTCTCAGCACTGCAGGGGTTCAAAATGGGAGGGGGGGGGTATAGTTACTGGAAAGTCCTCTCTTAGGGGCCTATGTATCAAACTTTACTCTAGATGATATGACTCCTCATAAGTTATTCTCTGGTACGCATGTGTAAATAATATATATAGAACACCCCGAGTCCTGGTTTGGATGTTCCCGTGTTTTGGAATTAAGATTCTAAATCCAATTTTCGAGGTTTTGATTGCAAAGATTACATGATTTTAGCTGTTTTTATTGATTTCCTGCGTGTTATGTGCGTGTAACGGGAGTGTCATGGGTGTGTTGCAGAATGTGGTTGCGTACACAGATGCATAATCACTCACATTGGAGGCCGTCCTCTGACAGAGATTGTGCACCAAGAATAGGGCTGATGCAAGTTTCCATGGTACGACTGATGGTGGCGCCTAAAGATGCACCAGATAGGCCTGATTCCCATTGGCTCATCCCTCTTGTATCTCTCCAGCCTCAACCCACTGTGCTTGTCAATCTCCAGCCTTATCACCCCCCTCATATTTCTCCGGCCCACTGGCTCACCTTGCCCATCCCGTAATGGCTGCACCAACCCTGCATTAAGTTCATTTTGTACACTATGGTCACTGGTTTTCAGCTTGTTTTCCTCTTGCTGTAATACTAAATATCTGTGCTATGCTTTTGATGCTATTGACCTCTGGCACTGGGCAGAGCTGGGTTGCGGGGCCACAGACAGCGGCATGAGATCTTTCGGTGAAGAGGACCTAAGCCACCCCCCTGTCCACACACACACACACACACACACACACACACACACACACACACACACACACACACACACACACACAAACCCCATATCTGTCTTTTGTGGTTCCTTCTTCTGTCAGTGGTCCAGCATGACATCACGATGTCACGTTGCCAATCTAACCGCTAGGGCCTGGCTTTCTCTTCATTCCTGTGCCCTGCAGTATTCACTGGACTTTGAGTGTCAGGGGTGCCCCCTATTACCCCCCTGCCGTCTGGTCTGATTGTGGTACCCTGTCCTGCCCGCCATTAGCTGTGTAGCTGTAAATTGGCACCGTGCTGTTAATGATTGCTTGCCTGTAGGCATTTTTTGCACTGTGGCAGTTAGAAAGTAGAGATGTGTGCCGGAACATTTTTGCAGGATTTGGATTAGTTTCTACAGATGGAGCCATCTTTATCTTGGCCTTTAATAAACTGAGCCAGGGCAATCAGACTTACTCCCCTGCTGTAATGACTTAGGGGGACATTTACTAAGCAGTGATAAGAGCTGAGAAGTGAGCCAGTGGAGAAGTTGCCCAATCAGCACTGAAGTAACATCTATAATTTGCATACTATAAAATGGTACAGAGCTGCTGATTGGTTGATGGGGCAATTTCTTCACTGGCTCACTTCTCCGCTCTTATCACTGCTTAGTAAATGTCCCCCTAAATCCCCTGATGTATTGTTCTCTCTGTATTGTATTGCAGCTGAGAACAAGAGATGGAGGTCTTATGGTAATAAACCTTGGTGCGCCTAGGTGCAGCAGAGAAGCCAAGATGATCATGGCTCTATCTGTAATTCGTCGGCTGGTTTTCGATTTGGATTTACTAAATCACCGTGACTGGCTTTGGGTTTGGATTTTTTTTTAAACATTTGCAAAAAGCAATTTATAATATTATTAATATTAAAAATAGAAATAAAAGGTGCAGTAGTTTCTTTAAGAGAAAAGTGAAGATGAGGCAAAGTACAGATAATAGTAATAATAATAATAATAATAATAATAATATCCGCACTGTAGAGCCGGCTGATGGGAGAGTACTGCAGATGACAATTTACCGCATCCTGGGACCTACACAGTTTTTTTATAAAGTGTAGCAGTAGTTATATTCTGATGAAAACCATTCAATAATATCCTAAACTACCTAAAGTTCTAAGAAGTCCTGGGGGGTCTTTCTGACCCGTTCGCTCGCTGCTGTTTATCGCAGCCGAGCGAACGTGTCTCTACTGCGCATGCGCCGGTATCGTAGTGCACCGGCGCATGCCAGACAGCCAAAGGCCGTGGCGGGGCTGCGACCGCCTCTGCCTGATTGACAGGCAGAGGCGGTTGCTGGGCGGGAGGGCACAAAATGGCAGAATTTGGCCGCCGTTTCGTAGGCGCGGTCCAGCCAACGCAGGTGTGGCCGGACCGAACAGGGGGCGGGCCACAGCGGCTGCGTGACGTCACACGCAGCCACTGCGGGCCGGGGAGCAAGGAGTAGCTCCCAGCCAGCACGCTAAAGCTGCGCTGGCCGGGAGTTACTCCTGAAGTGCAAAGGCCTCGCCGCTGTGCGATGCCTTTGCACTTCTGCGGGGGGGGGGGGGGCGGCATTGACATGCGGAGCAAGCTAGCCGTGTGCAGGGTGTACCCCCAAATGTCAGTGTAAATTATCGTAGCTGTGCTAAATTTAGCACAGCTGCGATCAACTCGGAATGACCCCCTAAATGCGAGGGAGTTGTTATGCACAGATCTACCCCATCCTGGCATCAATATATACTGGAGGCAAATGCACTAATTGTTTTGCATACAGGTAAAATACTGGCTGCATTTGTGATAGCTGGTAGAGCTGAAGTCAGGGGAGTAACCAGAACTTTGTGGGCCCCATAGCAACATATTGCAGGGCCCCCTGACCCATTGATACTTATGAGACCCCTCTCCACAGCAGTTATTAATGTCATGCCCCATAATAGAGCCCTAGTTCTTCTTCATCATAGTGTCCTAGTTACAGTACATGATGTCACATTGTGGGGCTGCCAGTACACATTATGCCACACAGTACCCCCAATTCACATTATGATACACAGTGTCCCCACATTACAGTGCCCCCTGCTCATACTGTGCCACATGCCCTCCAGTTTGAATTATGCCACATTACATTGCCCTAGTTCATATTATGCAACACTATAGTGCCTCCATTTCCTATTGTGCCACTTTACAGTGCCCCAATTCTCATGTAACATAGTACCCCCCACATTACAATGAGCAGATCACATTACAGTGCCCCTCAGTTCATATTGTGCCACAATACAGTGCTCCCAAACCATCATAACTAAGTATGTGCGGGCTCCGTTTCCTAGAAACCAAGATCAACTGAATTTCCAGTTTCCGAGGGGAAATGAGCCCTGGCTCGAGTTATTCCGCTAGGCTCAGATTCCAAAATGAGGCAAAACGCATTTTGGATTTTATATAAGTCCCTCCCGCTGTGATTCAGGCAGCATTTCACACAGGGCGCCACTAGCCTGTCAACATTATATTATTTTTCATTGGTGCACAAAGCCCCCATAGCTCCTCCTAGTATAACAGGGAAGCATTCATTGGCATTAATTAACTCTTTATTGGTTCACTGAACAGTCACACTGGTGCTGTAGCTGCCCGCAGTGCAGCCCAGAGCTCCTAATACAGGGGTAGCATTAACACTTTACTGGTGCACACTGGGGCTGTAACTGCCCGCCGTGCAGCCCAGAGCTCCTGCAGTGCAGCCCAGAGCTCCTAATAGTAATACAGGGCAGCATAAGCCCTTTATTGGTGCACACTGGTGCCTGCAAACGTTTTTGGTGTGTACCACCATTTCTATGATATAAGCACAGTGATTTTCAGCAATGTGTAACAAAAATATAAAAAACAAAACAAAACTAGTGTGTGTTCATGGCTAGGCTGTGACACCGCTTTAATAAATAAGCGCTGTCAGTCGCCATGTGAAGTTGTTATCATTTGTTGAAAAACAGAAAAAAGTTTGTTTTTTACAAAATACACCGACAGCAACGATGGAGCAGAGCATCGCAGAGCATACAACAGAGGTGGTGTGGAGCATACAGGGGACCAGCCATTCATGTATGCAGGCAGGATCATAGGACACCCAGGAATTTGCAGGGCCACCTTGGAGCTGAGTAGAACATACGTGTGTTTTCCACTGTGGCACTCAAACACATGCCCCCCCAGCAGTGCCAGCTACACGTGACATGCCCCCCCAGCAGTGCCAGCTACACGTGACATGCCCCCCCAGCAGTGCCAGCTACACGTGACATGCCCCCAGCAGTGCCAGCTACATAAATGGCCACACAGTGCCAGATATGCACCCACAGTTCAGATACATAAATGCCCCAGTGCCAGATACATAAATGCCCCCAGTGCCAGATGCATAAGTGCCCACACAGTGCCAGATACATTATTGCCCCCCACAGTGTCAGATACATTAATGCCCCTAGTGCCAGATATGCCCCCACAGTGCCAGATACATTAATGCCCTCAGTGCCAGATATGCCTCCACAGTGATAGATACATTAATGCCCCCAGTGCCAGATATTCCCCCACAGTGCCAGATACATTAAATGCCCCCAGTGCCAGATATGCCCCCACAGTGCCAGATAAAAAAATGCCCCCACAGTGCCAGATAAATAAATGCCCCCCACAGTGCCAGATAAATAAATGCCCCCCACAGTGCCAGATAAATAAATGCCCCCACAGTGCAGATATACCCCCACAGTGCCAGATACATAAATGCCCCCACAGTGCCGATATGCCCCCACAGTGCCAGATACAGAAATGCCCCCACAGTTCCAGATACATAAATGCCCCCACAGTGCAGATACATAAATGCCCCCACAGCGCAGATATGCCCCCACAGTGCCAGATACATAAATGCCTCCCACAGTGCAGCTGACCCGACAGTGCCAGATATGCCCCCACAGTGACAGATCCGTAAATGCCCCCAGTGACAGATCCATAAATGCCCCCACAGTGCAGATGACCCCACAGTGCAGATGACCCCACAGTGCCAGATATGCCCCCACAGTGCCAGATACATTAATGCCCCCAGTGCCAGATACATTAATGCCCCCAGTGCCAGATATTCCCCCACAGTGCCAGATACATTAAATGCCCCCAGTGCCAGATATGCCCCCACAGTGCCAGATAAATAAATGCCCCCCACAGTGCCAGATAAATAAATGCCCCCCACAGTGCCAGATAAATAAATGCCCCCCACAATACCTGAGGCGCGGGAGGGAGGCACTGCTGCTGTCAGAGGGCGCGGGCCGGGACCGGAGGACTCTTCCAATGGTGCGGTGGTGTGATCCATCTGCGGGGAGGGGGAGTGTGGCTGTATGCAGGCGGTGGTCGGTGTACTGTATGCGCGCTGCGCGGCGCCGGCGTCTGACGTCAGACGCCGGCGCCGCACAGCGCGCATATCGCGCGCACCACAGTTAAAGGCCGGGGACTCGGGGAGAGCTGCACAGCAGGGTCGGATCCAGGTACGAATATGGCGGCGCCAGCGCGCGGCGCCCATTAAGGGTGGCGCCCTGCGCGGCCGCTCTATTCGAACATGCCTGGAGCCGGCCCTGTCAGAGATTATTTATTAACATTAACCAGTCTTTATAATTGGTCCCTAGCCTTAACCTACAGTATATATTAGCACTTATCGCCACTTATCGTGCAAAACATTTTTGCTGCAAATCTACGCCATCCTGTAATGGCATTACTTACCTGTAATATGGGATCCAGCCCCACTGGAGAGGCTACACGAGATCCCTTAAAGAGGAGAGAATGCTATGCCTATGCACTGACGTTCAGGGCCGTCGAGAGCCACGCCGGGCCCCAGTAAAGGGGCGGGTGCATGGCTTAAGAAAGTGGACGTTACTACGCCGTTTTAACACAGTGGGGGCAGGGAGTTGGCTTTGAGGGCACCTGCTTCCTACCTTACTTGATTAGGAAGCGGGTCCCTCCTCCCCGGCCATCGCCATCTTCCCGGTAATATTTGGGAAGATGACGCTGATCACTAGAGAGCAAAGACTTCCTGAAGATATCACCAGGAAGATGGCACCACCGTCGGCTGGCCACAGCACAGGTTGTGGCGAGGTGTTAGTGGACTCGCCCCCCATCCCCACGGGGCCCCTCCAGCATTCCAGGCCCGGGTAATTTGTACCTGCTCCCGCCTCTCTCGTCGCCACTTCTGACGTTATCTGTGTATTTTCAAAAAGTAAGCTTTGTATTTTCACTAGTAGTGTAAGGCTGCCAGTGAACTCACATAATGTTCGCAGAGAAGAAGAATTTTCAACAAGAGACCGGCTTGTTATAATGCATCAGTACTCAATAGAGATGTGCGGTTCTTCAGAAATCCGACTCCACACGAATTTAGTGGATCTCCCGTAAGGCAAAACACAGACCGGATCCCCCGATGAGATCCGATCTGAACCAAGTCCAGTTCAAATCTTCCCCCGGTTTGGATTTGGAATTTAAAATGTGAATTCAAAAATTACATAATTATAGTGATGTGCACCAGAAATTTTTCGGGTTTTGTGTTTTGGTTTTGGGTTCGGTTCCGCGGCCGTGTTTTGGGTTCGGACGCGTTTTGGCAAAACCTCACCGAAATTTTTTTGTCGGATTCGGGTGTGTTTTGGATTCGGGTGTTTTTTTCAAAAAACCCTAAAAAACAGATGAAATCATAGAATTTGGGGGTCATTTTGATCCCATAGTATTATTAACCTCAATAACCATAATTTCCACTCATTTTCAGTCTATTCTGAACACCTCACATCTCACAATATTATTTTTAGTCCTAAAATTTGCACTGAGGTCGCTGGTTGGCTAAGCTAAGCGACCCTAGTGGCTGACACAAACACCTGGCCCATCTAGGAGTGGCACTGCAGTGTCAGACAGGATGGCCCTTCAAAAAAATTGTCCCCAAACAGCACATGATGCAAAGAAAAAAAGAGGCGCAATGAGGTAGCTGTGTGACTAAGATAAGCGACCCAAGTGGCCGACACAAACTTTGGCCCATCTAGGAGTGTCACTGCAGTGTCACGCAGGATGGCCCTTCAAAAAAATACTCCCCAAACAGCACATGACGCAAAGAAAAAAAGAGGCGCAATGAGGTAGCTGTGTGAGTAAGCTAAGCGACCCTAGTGGCCGACACAAACACCTGGCCCATCTAGGAGTGGCACTGCAGTGTCACGCAGGATGGCCCGTCAAAAAAATACTCCCCAAACAGCACATGATGCAAAGAAAAATGAAAGAAAAAAGAGGAAGGTCAGGCATCGCAACCGACACAATTGGACTCTCCTTGGGGATTTGTGATTTCGAAAAACGCACAGTTCTTTGCTGTGCTTTTGCCAGCTTAAGTCTTTTCTTTTTTCTAGCGAGAGGATGAGTGCTTCCATCCTCATGTGAAGCTGAACCACTAGCCATGAACATAGGCCAGGACCTCAGCCGTTCCTTGCCACTCCGTGTCGTAAATGGCATATTGGCAAGTTTACGCTTCTCCTCAGACGCTTTTAATTTTGATTTTTGGGTCATTTTACTGATCTTTTGTGTTTTGGATTTTACATGCTCTGTACTATGACATTGGGCATCGGCCTTGGCAGACGACGTTGATGGCATTTCATTGTCTCGGCGATGACTAGTGGCAGCAGCTTCAGCACGAGGTGGAAGTGGATCTTGATCTTTCCCTATTTTTTTAACCTCCACATTTTTGTTCTCCATATTTTAATGCGCACAACTAAAAGGCACCACAGGTATACAATGTAGATGGATGGATAGTATACTTATGGACGACGAGTGACGACACAGAGGTAGGTACAGCAGTGGCCTACCGTACTGCTATATACAGTATAATAAATGGACCTGGTGGACACTGTCAGCAAACTGCTAAACTAGTATAAAGAAAAAAAGCCACCATAGGTATACAATGTAGATGGATGGATAGTATACTTATGGACGAGTGACTGATGACACAGAGGTAGGTACAGCAGTGGCCTACCGTACTGCTATATACAGTATAATGGACCTGGTGGACACTGTCAGCAGACTGCTAAACTAGTACTACTAGTATAAAAAAAAAGCCACCACAGGTATACAATGTAGATGGATGGTAGTATACTTATGGACGACGAATGACGACACAGAGGTAGGTACAGCAGTGGCCTACCGTACTGCTATATACAGTATAATGGACCTGGTGGACACTGTCAGCAGACTGCTAAACTAGTACTACTAGTATAAAAAAAAAGCCACCACAGGTATACAATGTAGATGGATGGATAGTATACTTATGGATGAGTGACTGACGACACAGAGGTAGGTACAGCAGTGGCCTACCATACTGCTATATACAGTATAACGGACCTGGTGGACACTGTCAGCAGACTGCTAAACTAGTACTACTAGTTTAAAGAAAAAATGCCACCACAGGTATACAATGTAGATGGATGGATAGTATACTTATTATTATTAATGGATGACGAGTGACTGACGACACAGAGGTAGGTACAGCAGTGGCCTACCGTACTGCTATATACAGTATAATGGACCTGGTGGACACTGTCAGCAGACTGCTAAACTAGTACTACTAGTATAAAAAAAAAGCCACCACAGGTATACAATGTAGATGGATGGTAGTATACTTATGGACGACGAATGACGACACAGAGGTAGGTACAGCAGTGGCCTACCGTACTGCTATATACAGTATAATGGACCTGGTGGACACTGTCAGCAGACTGCTAAACTAGTACTACTAGTATAAAAAAAAAGCCACCACAGGTATACAATGTAGATGGATGGATAGTATACTTATGGACGAGTGACTGACGACACAGAGGTATGTACAGCAGTGGCCTACCGTACTGCTATATACAGTATAATGGACCTGGTGGACACTGTCAGCAGACTGCTAAACTAGTACTACTAGTATAAAGAAAAAAAGCCACCACAGGTATACAATGTAGATGGATGGATAGTATACTTATTATTATTAATGGATGACGAGTGATTGACGACACAGAGGTAGGTACAGCAGTGGCCTACCGTACTGCTATATACAGTATAATGGACCTGGTGGACACTGTCAGCAGACTGCTAAACTAGTACTACTAGTATAAAAAAAAAAAGCCACCACAGGTATACAATGTAGATGGATGGTAGTATACTTATGGACGACGAGTGACGACACAGAGGTAGGTACAGCAGTGGCCTACCGTACTGCTATATACAGTATAATGGACCTGGTGGACACTGTCAGCAGACTGCTAAACTAGTACTACTAGTATAAAAAAAAAAGCCACCACAGGTATACAATGTAGATGGATGGATAGTATACTTATGGACGACGAGTGACGACACAGAGGTAGGTACAGCAGTGGCCTACCGTACTGCTATATACAGTATAATGGACCTGGTGGACACTGTCAGCAGACTGCTAAACTAGTACTACTAGTATAAAGAAAAAAGCCACCACAGGTATACAATGTAGATGGATGGATAGTATACTTATGGACGACGAGTGACGACACAGAGGTAGGTACAGCAGTGGCCTACCGTACTGCTATATACAGTATAATGGACCTGGTGGACACTGTCAGCAGACTGCTAAACTAGTACTACTAGTATAAAGAAAAAAAGCCACCATAGGTATACAATGTAGATGGATGGATAGTATACTTATGGACGACGAGTGACGACACAGAGGTAGGTACAGCAGTGGCCTACCGTACTGCTATATACAGTATAATAAATGGACCTGGTGGACACTGTCAGCAAACTGCTAAACTAGTATAAAGAAAAAAAGCCACCACAGGTATACAATGTAGATGGATGGATAGTATACTTATTATTATTAATGGATGACGAGTGACTGACGACACAGAGGTAGGTACAGCAGTGGCCTACCGTACTGCTATATACAGTATAATGGACCTGGTGAACACTGTCAGCAGACTGCTAAACTAGTATTAAAAAAAAGCCACTACAGGAGTGTTTTTCAGGCAGACAAACATATACTGGTGGTCACTGTCAGCAAAATTGTGCACTGTACTCCTGCTATAGCTGCTCCCCAGTCCCCACAATTAAGCAGTGTGAGCACTCAGCACAGATATATCATGCAGCACACTGAGCACAGATATGGTATGGAGCGTTTTTTTCAGGCAGAGACCGGATAAAAAAAAACTGGTGGTCACTATCAGCAAAACTCTGCACTCTACTCCGAGTCCTAACAGCTGCTCCCCAATCCTCCCCACAATTAGTAATAAAACAAGCAATCAACTGTCTCTTCTACAATTATAAACGGAGAGGACGCCAGCCACGTCCTCTCCCTATCAATCTCAACGCACGTGTGAAAATGGCGGCGACGCGCGGCTGCTTATATAGAATCCGAATCTCGCGAGAATCCGACAGCGGGATGAAGACGTTCGGGCGCGCTCAGGTTAGCCGAGCAAGGCGGGAGGATCCGAGTCTGCTCGGACCCGTGTAAAAAAAGGTAAAGCTCGGGTGGGTTCGGTTTCTCGGAAACCGAACCCGCTCATCACTAAATTATAGCTGTTTTTAGCGATTTATATCAATGAAGATCAATTTTGTATTGATTTTAAACCGAACTTAAAGCCGAATAAAAACAGGTGAGGGTGGTTTTGCCACTACCAAAACCAAAACACAATGATGTATTGGAATTTGGAACAATAACCAAAACACGGTGGTCCGCGCACAATACAAAATTCTAATATCCACCAGCTACCAATGACGACAAGTACTATCAAGCTCATGAACTTTACGGCGAGATTAGTTTATCTCGTTCTCTGACAGATTTAATGTCCGGTGTTCAGCTGGTAACCTTTGCGGGGAACGGTTTCATCCCGTCACCAGACCGCATTGCATCAGGCAGCAGATATGTATCAGTATTTCAATTTGCTGGAGTATTTTTTTATGGCGACAATTTTCCATTGACATAGCTCATAAATTTGCAACTTACAATGCTACGGGATAGATTGATTGCTTTGCTGGTGTTAGTTTAAGTTGAGATACATCAATAAAAATGTTCTCGCATGATGCATGGCACGTCAGGATGAAAACAAACATAATGCCTAGATCATCTCCGTCTTCACGTTAACTCCAGACCAGCAATGTCTCCCTGAGTAGTTTCCTGGGTGAGTCTCGCGGTGCAGAGTGTAATAAAACACTGCTAACCGCACACGTATATTGTAAGCTAAGTAATAGAGGGGGATTGAGTTTCATGTTCACGTGCCAATTACTGCATGTACAGTAGGACATTATTCAGAGAAGGATGCAGCTCGCTGCATACGCAGCCAGATCTGCGTCCATCTCCTCACATGCTGGGGGCCACCCAGCACAGGACAAGGTAGCCCAGCATGTGTGAGACCACCTCCCGATGCGTCCGCCTGCCGCTATTGTGGGGTCAGGCAGCCGCGATGCCGGCAAACTGCGCTGCGGGCCGCATCAACGGCAGTGTCTGAATGACCCCCGTAGACAGGTGTGTTATGCATAATAAATGGAGTACCATGTTTTACACCAGTGCAAACGTTGCACAGATGCACTAAACCACACCTCTTCCTGGGCTAAGACTCACCAGTCTGCACAGACTCTGCCACAACTCATCCCTGACTTCATGGATGAGGAATGAGTGCGCAATTGGCCACACGCTGCCTCTCTGACACTTACATGCAGCAGGAGGCACAAGACTACACGAGTGACCGTATCCCTCCTCCTACGTGTGATCCTGACAGCGCCCCTGCCCACATCTATTGCCTCCAAGAGTGCACTAGAGAGCAACGACTCTCCAGACTGTTTGCTCTCAATGGGCCTAATTCAGACCTGATCGCAGCAGCAAATTTGTTAGCTAATGGCCAACACTGGAGGTGGGGCAGATATAACATGTGCAGAGAGAGTTAGATGTGGGGGGGTTATATTGTTTCTGTGCAGGGTATATACTGGCTGCTTTATTTTTACACTGCAATTTAGATTTCAGTTTGAACACACTCCACCCAAATCTAACTCTCTCTGCACATGTTACATCTGCCCCACCTGCAGTGCACATGGTTTTGACCATTAGCTAACAAATTTGCTGCTGCGATCAGGTCTCAATTACCCACTATGTGCAGCACCATCTTCCCGAAGATGTCACTAGGACGATAGCACTACCCGTGGTGGAGGGACCCGCTTTCTGGATGAAGGTAAGTATACCTGGACTGGGGAGGGGGGGCAGTGGACTCAGGGCCCCAAAGCAAGCCTGGGCCAGGGTAATTAGTAGCCTCCCACCCCCCCCCTCTTGGTGCCAGGTGTGTTCTAAGGAAGAGTTTGAAGAGATGCAGTCTTACAGGATGGGGGAGCGTGTCCCGGGGGAGCAACCAGAGAGTGGGAGAAATATTGGATACACGAAGAGGGAAGAGGAAACCAATGTAGAGGCAGAGGAAGAGTGTAGAATAGATGTACTACAGGTTGAGTATTCCTTATCCAAAATGCTTAGGACCAGAAGTATTTTGAATATCAGATTTTTCCGTATTTTGGAATAATTGCATACCATAATGAGATATCATGGTGATGGGACCTAAGTCTAAGCACAGAACGCATTTATGTTACATATACACCTTATACACACAGCCTGAAGGTCATTTTAGCCAATATTTTCAATGACTTTGTGCATTAAACAAAGTGTGTGTACATTCACACAATTCATTTATATTTCATATACACCTTATACACACAGCCTCAAGGTCATTTACTACAATATTTGTATTAACTTTTTGTATTAAACAATTTTTGTACATTGAGCCATTAGAAAACAAAGGTTTCACTATCTCACTCTCGCCCAAAAAATTCCGTATTTCGGAATATTTGGATATGGGATACTCAACCTGTATTATTATATTACTAGTAAAGGGACGCAGTATGTCTCCCACTCTGCCTGTACGTTTAGGTTTCCCTCTTTATTTATTTGTTACAAGTTATTTATATAGCGCACACATATTCTGCAGCGCTTTACAGATAATTTTTGCCCATTCACATCAGTCCCTGCCCCAGTGGAGCTTACATTCTATATTCCCTACCACATGTACACACACTCACGCTAGGGTTAATTTTGTTTGGAGCCAATTAACCTACCAGTATATATTTGGATTGTGGGAGGACACCGGAGTACCCGGAGAAAACCCACGCAAGTACGGGGAGAATATAGAAACTCCACACAGTTAGGGCCATGATGGGAATCGAACCCATGACTTCTGTGTTGTGAGGCTGTAATGCTAACCATTACACCATCTTTATAACTATGTATCTTGTGACTTCATCAGTAATAATGTTACCGTGTTACCGCTCATCCTCTGATTATTCATTGTCTCATGAATTACAAAATAAAAGTCAGTTTGTTTCACTTCTATCAGTTTATAGTTATACCCAATAAACCACCAATAATCTCACACCCAGGATATACAAAACACCCGGAATTGTCATTTTGCCTTTGAAATTTAAACATTTTAAGACTCTACGACTGACATTTCTGCAACTCTGAATATACACTCATTATTAAATCCTGACTATACGCTGCTTACTTTGCATCTATCACCGCGGTATTGTTGCTGAAATTCCATTTAGTTTGCTAAATTTAATATCAGTTCTATCTGTTAGACCTGACAGATCTACTCGAGCAGTTTAGCAGTCAATAAAAAAGAATTGATTTTTTTCCCTCTTTTCTAAAACAATAACAGTTTAGGGTCAGTACATTCACCAGCAATTACCAGGGAGAAAGGTCACTTTATAATTTAGAGAATGAGATTGCCAATATACTTGGGCTGGTGGGAGTCCTGTAAACGGAAATTCATATAGAACGAATTTCAGCTTTTTTATTACAAAGCCGGAGAAACTCAAACATGTGTTATGTCCATCCGCACGTAGCAAAAATATATGTGTTCCGCATCTATTCATGTCCATTGCAACTCTTCCATTTGTAATATTTGAACCTCATTAATGTAATTTAAACACTAAGCGTTAAATTAGATAATCATACTTTGTGTTTTAGACATTTGATTTAATATGTGGATAGTTGTTCCCATCGGGGGTTATTCAGGTTTCTTAGCAAACCAACAAAGGGGGTCATTCCAAATTGTTCGCTAGCTGCATTCGTTCACTGTGCAGCGATGAGGCTACAAAAACGGCACTTCTGTGCATGTGTATGCGGCGCAATGCGCACGCGCGACGTACTATTACAACGACCGATGTAGTTTCACACAGGGTCTAGCGATACTTTTCAGTCGCACTGGCTGCCGCAGAGTGATTGACATGAAGTGGGCGTTTCTGGGTGTCAACTGACCGTTTTCCGGGAGTGTTCGTAAAGACGCAGGCGTGCCTGGAAAAACGCAGGCGTGGCTGGACGAACGCAGGGCGTGTTGGTGACATCAAATCCGGAACTGAAAGGTCTGAAGTGATCGCAAGCGCTGAGTAGGTTTGAAGCTTCTCTGAAACTGTACAAAATGATTTTGTTGCCGCTCTGCGATCCTTTCGTTCGCACTTCTGCTAAGCTAAAATACACTCCCAGTGGGCGGCAGCATAGCGTTTGCACGGCTGCTAAAAACTGCTAGTGAGCGAACAACTCAGAATGACCCCCAAAGTTAGCAATTGGGCAAAACCATGTGCAGTGCAGTTGGGCAAAAGTAACATGTGCAGAGAGAGTTAGATTTGGGTGGGTTATATTGTTTCTGTGCAGGGTAAATACTGGCTGCTTTATTTTTACACTGCAATTTAGATTTCAGTTTGAACACACCCCACCCAAATCTATCTCTCTCTGCACATGTTACATCTGCCCCACCTGCAGTGCAGCATGGTTTTGCTCAATTGCTAACTTTTTTGTTTGCTAACAAACCAGAATACGGTCCATTATTTGCAAATGTACGCTGGATCCAGGGGTGTAAGTACATACCAGGCACCCGGATGCGAAATAAATGGTGGTGCTCCCCCCAGTGGTTACGGCTTGCACCCATGCTGCCATCTGTCTGCACAAGCGCAGTAGCACAGCTGAGGGGGCAATGGAGGGAGTTCTCAGTGGGGTATAGAAACAAATTATCTCCCTATCCTGGCGCCACCAAGTCAGCAGCTTGTTTCACTCTCCTGGTAAACACCTATACCAGTTGACATAAATACATAATCTCGAATGAGTGTGAACACTTAGCGCTGGATAAAATATCACAAAGTCATAAAAACCTTAGATATCAATTAGTATACAATAAAAACGAGATTTATGGTAAGAACTTACTGTTGCTAAATCTCTTTCTGCGAGGTACATTGGGCTCCACAAGGATTAACATTGGGGTGTAGAGTAGGATCTTGATCCGAGGCACCAACAGGCTCAAAGCTTTGACTGTTCCCAAGATGCTCAGTGCCGCCTCCTCTATAACCCCGCCTCCGTGCACAGGAGCTCAGTTTCGTTAACCAGCCCAATGCAGTAGCAGGTACCAGAGAGATGCCAATTGCTCGTAGCCAATTACACCACACACTCCCCACAGGAGAGGGTGTCAGCGGCTAATGCCATACCAACCCAAAGAAGCTAAGTGCGTCAGGGTGGGTGCCTTGTGGAGCCCAGTGTACCTTGCAGAAAGAGATTTAACAACGGTAAGTTCTTACCATAAATCTCGTTTTCTGCTGCGGGGTACACTGGGCTCCACAGGGAATGACATTGGGGATGTCCTAAAGCAGTTCCTTATGGGAGGGGACGCACTGTAGCGGGCACAAGAACCCGGCGTCCAAAGGAAGCATCCTGGGAGGCGGAAGTATCAAAGGCATAGAACCTTATAAACGTGTTACCGGAGGACCACGTAGCCGCCTTGCACAATTGTTCAATGGTCGCACCTTGTAAAAGTATTCTTCTTTAGATTTCTTCAAAAAAAGCTATAAATGGGCTGCAAAAGGCAGCCCCCCAGTTGATTGCCTGCTTACTGCATGGCACCAACTTACAAACTGAGCTCCTGTGCACGGAGGCGGGGTTATAGAGGAGGCGGCGCTGTGCATCTTGGGAACAGTCAAAGCTTTGAGCCTGTTGGTGCCCCGGATCAAGATCCTACGCTACACCCCGATGTTAATCCTTGGGGAGCCCAGTGTATCCAGCAGCAGAAATGTGTGTTTTACAGGTTTAGGAGGAATTATCTCTGGTTAGCAGAGACAGTGCCGTTTCTTGCGGCGGGAGAGCCGTGCAACCGCACGGGGCGCCCACCGCGGCACTTTGCGTGTCCTTGTCTGCTCCTCCTTCCTCTTCCCGAGCACTCCTGCTCGGGGGGCGGAGTTTCGCGGAATGATGCGATTGCGTCATGACGTCACGACGCAATCGCGTAATTCCGCGAAACCACGCCCCCCGAGCAGGAGTACTCGGATGATGGAGGAGGAGCAGACTACCTGGAAGGAGGAGGCGGCCGGCGCGACGTCGAAGAGCGGGAAGGTTCTGTATATGTAAGTGGTCTCTCTCTCTCCCCCCCTTCCTCCCCCCCCACTTGACACCTGCCTGCCGCACTGTATTTAATGGGGACATCTGCCTGCCGCACTGTATTTAATGGGGACACCTGCCTGCCGCACTGTATTTAATGAGGACACCTGCCTGCCGCACTGTATTTAATGGGGACATCTGCCTGTGTACTGTGTAAAATGGGGACACCTGCCTGCGTAGTGTATAAAATGGGGACACCTGCCTGCCATACTGTGTAAAAAGGGGACACCTGCCTGCCGTACTGTGTAAAATGGGGACATGTGCCTGCCGCACTGTGTAAAATGGGGACACCTGCCTGCGTAATGTGAAAAATGGGGACACCTGCCTGCCGTAATTTATAAAATGGGGACACCTGCCTGCGTACTGTGTAAAAAGTGGACACCTGCCTGCCGTAATGTATAAAATGGGGACACCTGCCTGCGTAATGTGTAAAATGGGGACATGTGCCTGCCGCACTGTGTAAAATGGGGACACCTGCCTGCCGTACTGTGTAAAATGGGGACATGTGCCTGCCGCACTGTGTAAAATGGGGACACCTGCCTGCATAATGTATAAAATGGGGACACCTGCCTGCCATACTGTGTAAAATGGGGACACTTGCCTGCCGTGATGTGTAAAATGGGGACACCTGCCTGCCGTACTGTGTAAAATGGGGACTTTAGATTTTTTTATTTTTCCCTGTGGTGGCCGTGATGATATCAGATGAGGCCACGCCCACTTTAATGAGCCCACGCCCATTTTAATGAGTGGGGGGGGGGCGCATTTTGAAATCTCGCACTGGGAGCCAAATTGGCTAGAAACAGCACTAAGCAGAGAGGCAGTAAACGTGTCTTTTTCCCTTTAGCATATGGACTGACACTTACTTTAAAAGGAACTGTTACACCCCTCCGCGGCTCAATGTTAACACAGGTACCATGTGGGTATAATAAAAACGTAAAAGGAATCCCATCAAGGATTTTTATTCACAAATTCACAATATAAAACCAAGTAAAATGATATGTAAAATCGTTGAGAACAGTGGTGAATCATACCCTCCTCCGGATGAGGCTGTGCGCTACAGCTGAGAAGTCACGGGTGGTCTCAGTGCGATGGTCCGGCAACAGCAAAGGCGGAGACGGTTTAAAGATACAGTACCTCTCTGCTAACCGGTGCTAAATCCTCCTAAACCTGTAAAACACACATTTTATTGTATACTAATTGATAGCTAAGGTTTTTATGACTTTGTGATATTTATGCCAGCGCTAAGTGTTCACACTCATTCGAGATTGTGAGATCTCAGTGGTCGCCAGGTTTGGCCCCTGTCTCAGTGACTTACCAATGATACACCTGGGAGAATAAAGATTCCTTATTGCGGCTGATTGCAGTGATAAGGAAACTTTATTTTCGGGTGCTGACTGCAAATGAAAATATTGTTAAATTAAAAATGAATGCACTTCCTTATAAAAACTTCTGTTCTCCTTTCTTTCATCAAATAAGACACAACAGCAGAGCTGTCACGCATTCCAAGACTCTTTAGCTCAAAGGGGCTACAAAGGGGGCTTTTAAGCAAGGACAGCAGTCAGCAGTGACCGCAGCAAATCACTATAAAATGAGTGGAGAGACATCTGTCCTAGCTCAGCCGCCCCTTCAGTCTTTCCTCCTATAGTAGGTGCCCCCTGACAGCTGGAGTCCGGAGGCCAGTGCCTCCACTGTCTCCGGGAGTTACTCCACTGGTTGGGTCACCTCAGTCCTCTTGCTGCTCCAAACTCCCACTTTGCCTGCTGCTCCAGACCACCCCCTGCCCACTATCTACCCACCCTGCCCCTCTTCTCTTGCCCACCCCCTACTTACAATTCCTGGCGCAAAGTGGTCTTCTTGCTTAAGTCTCAACCATCGCACCATAGAAGAGCTGTTGAAAGGACAGCGCTCACTCTCCTTCCACTGTGCATGCATGTAGGAAATGGGACAGACCATACCAGGTATTTATATAATTTTAAAAAACTAGTGACTGGGAGGATACGCTCAACCTCCACCACCAACTAGTATATACACGACAAATGACATATACAGGTTAAGGCGCTTTAGGAAAATACATAAATGTAAATCGATAATTCACCGTTTTATCCTTTTTCTACTACTGCAACTGCAGTTTTTCCTCATGTGCATGTAAGGAAAAAATGGGAAAAGATATCCATATAGTGAAGCACAATTTAATAACAAAATTCATAAACAAATCGATCACAATAAAAACTCCATACATTTAGATGTAAAGTGCAAATGCATATATAGCAATATATAGGGATCCTTGAGGGGCTGCAAACTTAATGATTACCGGCTGGGTAATAGGGCTGACGTAATGATATTCATCCGGCACATTTTCCGTCCCGTTTAATTGCACATCCCCCAATCGTTACACTGTAATACGTTCACCTCCTTATCTCTTCAGTACTAGTAACTCATCGATCTTGAATGTGAATGGAGAAACCCAAACCTTGTTTTAGCAGAGTTGCTCACTCTAAGCCGCCGCCTACTGGGAGTGTATCTTAGCATCTTAAAATTGCGAACGATGTATTCGCAATATTGCGATTACAAACTACTTAGCAGTTTCAGAGTAGCTCCACACTTACTCGGCATCTGCGATCAGTTCAGTGCTTGTCGTTCCTGGTTTGACGTCACAAACACACCCAGCGTTCGCCCAGACACTCCTCCGTTTCTCCAGCCACTCCCACGTTTTTTCCGGAAACGGTAGCGTTTTTTCCCGCACGCCCATAAAACGGCCTGTTTCCGCCCAGTAACACCCATTTCCTGTCAATCACATTACGATCGCCAGAACGATGAAAAAGCAGTGAGTAAAAATACTATCTCCATTGTAAAATTACTTGGCGCAGTCGCAGTGCGAATATTGCGCATGCGTACTAAGCGGAATTTCACTGCGATGCGATGAAAAATACCGAGCGAACGACTCGGAATGAGGGCCCATGTGCACTGCAGGGGAGGCAGATATAACATGTGCAGAGAGAGTTAGATTTGGGTGGGGTGTGTTCAGTCTGAAATCAAAATTGCAGTGTAAAAATAAAGCAGCCAGTATTTACCCTGCACAGAAACAATATAACCCACCCAAATCTAACTCTCTCTGCACGTGTTACATCTGCGCCCCCTGCAGTGCACATGGTTTTGCCCAACTGCTAACAAAGTTCCTGCTGCGATCAACTCTGAATTACCCCCACATGTTCAACAAGGTTTGGGTTTCTCCATATGCTGACAACGTTCTGCGGACAGGTTCACGCACCAAACCGGTGCAAAACAATTGCTGCAACAACTGCAACTATGTGATCGCACCTCTTCTGTACATGGTCAGAGCTTGCCGGCCTCCTTCCTCTGACACTGGCCCTCATTCCGAGTTGTTCGCTCGCTAGCTGCTTTTAGCAGCATTGCACACGCTAAGCCGCCGCCCTCTGGGAGTGTATCTTAGCATAGCAGAATTGCGAACGAAAGATTAGCAGATTTGCGAATAGAAATTTCTTAGCAGTTTCTGAGTAGCTCGACACTTACTCCTACACTGGGATCAGTTCAGTCAGTTTCATTCCTGGTTTGACGTCACAAACACACCCAGCGTTCGCCCAGACACTCCCCCGTTTCTTCAGACACTCCCGCGTTTTTCCCAGAAACGCCAGCATTTTTTCGCACACTCCCATAAAACGGCCAGTTTCCGCCCAGAAACATCCACTTCCTGTCAATCACACTCCGATCACCAGAACGATGAAAAATCCTTGTTATGCCGTGAGTAAAATACCTAACTTTTGAGTAAAATAACTAAGCGCATGCGCTCTGCGAACCTTGCGCATGCGCAGTAAGCGACTAATCGCAATATAGCGAAACTCGGCAACGAGCGAACAACTCGGAATGAGGGCCATTGTGCCTCTCCAGTTGTAAGGAGCCATAAGTGTAACAGGCACGGAAGTGCCTCTCTTACATGGAAAACAGAGACATGTCCAACTCTCCATGATTCCCAGTGCTGGGGTGACAAGAAGCAGAGGTCCTGTTAGAAACAGATACAGTTCATTGTAACATGTCCCAGGCAGCTGTTCCTGTAATGTCAGCTATTAGATCTAACCCCTATTTTCACATTTCAGCATAAAATAGAGCGTCTTCTATTCCCAACCAAGGTTAGTGCTGGATGATCGGTGGAGCAGAGCCACTAACTAACCCCATCATTTATCAAGGACTCCAGAAGTAGGCTTGGAACTTCCTCCAAAAGGTATGGAGGCAGCAGACTACTGACCTACCGGGAGGATGCTGGATGGTAAAGAGATAGAAGCTGAAGGAGGAGTCAGGAATAACCGGGATCAGGAACCAAAAGACACGGAGTGCGGTACCATACTATGAGATGGAACACTGGTCGGCAACGTGCCAAAGACAAGAGCTTAGGAATCAAATAAGAATGCTGCAAGAACATGAATGCTAGCAGTAGTAGTGCACCTTACACGTTGGCACTGAGTAGTGCATAAAACACTAACTGTGAGGGAGATGTATAAATGCTCGGAGAGAGATAAAGTACCAACCAATTAGTTTCAAAGGGGTCTATTTACTAAGCTTTGAATGGAGATAATCAGCTCCTAACTGCCATGTCACAGGCTGGATTTGAAAAATGACAGTTAAGTGCTGGTTGGCTGGTACTTTATCTCCGTCCACTTCATCTCCACCCTAGGCTTAGTAAATAGACCCATAAGTGTTATTTTACAGGCTGTGTTTGCTTGGTACATGATCTCTCTCCAAGCTTTGATACGTCTCCCCCTTCAAAGGCAAAGCAGGTTTGATTTTAGCATCCTGGTGATGTCAGTGGTTAAGTGACCGCAGTGACAAGTTAACTTGGACACTACGATGCTTTGCTACCAAGGAGGACATTGGTTGTGGGGTCCAAGTTCCAGTAAGTACCCTCCAGATGACCGACTTGTTACATTTGTCTTCTGAGTGCCCTGATTCTGCTTTTTCCACTTTTTGATATCTCCTATATTTTCATTTAAATAATTATTAACAGTCATTCATTTGTTGAAGCATCTTTTTGCATTACAACCAAGTACGATGAGCATGTACTGTATATATTATTTATAAATGTTAATATATTCAACATTTGAGTTGTCAAACTATATTAGAAAAGTGCTGGTGAATTCCAGGTTTTACGGATTTATTTGCCTTTGAAGTGTCTGCATCTCAGTCAGAATGAGTGAGGAAATGATTATAACACGCCTGAGAGGGAAGAGATATACTAACATCCCGCTCTGTCTCTTCAGGTAAAGAAGATTTATAGTTCTGAGGTGTGTAAAGTGACTGACAAAGGATTGGCAAAAACCTTGACATAAAATACATGTTTCATTATTTCTCTGTTATCCCAGACTGTGATGGACAACTAAATACAAAGCCGTTCTTATTGTGTTCTCACACAGAGCCTCATTTGTAGTTCACAGTAATTCCACATTGATGGTAAAAATGTGTTTGTAGTTATTTATATAGCTCCCACATATTCTACAACTCAGTCACTCACATCAGTCCCTGCACCAGTAGGAGAACGAAATGACAGACATGGGAATGGAGAGAGTTAAATCTCCTGTGATGGGTGTGGACCGAATTGTTATGACAGGTTACAGCCAATGGTAGATAGGGGAGGGACCAGTATATATAGGGAATGTATAGGTCATCTAGGGGTCTCTTTTAGTTTGCCTTCCCGCCCTCCCACCCCAATTTTGTAGTTTGTTTTGTGGAGATGTGCCCTGTACTACGAAGCACATCGTTGCAGCGGCGGGTGTCCGGTGCAGGGACCAGATATTTCCCTGCACCGGACTGTCGGCGGCGGCACCGCTTGGGCCGCCAATGAGAAGCGCCGCCGGCGTCTTTTCAAACCCGGCACCGTCCGCGAGCCAATCACGGCTCGCGGGGCGCCGGTCAAACGGAGGCGGGCGCGGCGAGCCAATCGGCACTCGCTGCGTCATGGGCCCCGCCCCCGGCGTCTGACGTCAGAAGAGGACCGCGCGCTGGAGCGCAGAAGACGCCGGGCGGGAGCCGAAGACGGAGGGCGCGCGGAAGAGAGCTGAAGAGCTCGGGTGGCCGTGGAAGAGGCCAGAAGACTCCAGGCTCGGGGAAGGAGATGTCCAGCGGCGGCTGGACGCGGCGAAGCGACGGCGGCGCCGCTGGCCAGGACGGGACAGCGGCAGAAGAGGCCATCCCGGATTGAGAAGCGCTGCAGTGGTGGGAAGCAATGGAGCTGTGCAGTTCCCCACTGCAGCCTTCTCCACCAAGGTAGGCCCTTGTAAGGTGCCCCCCCTCCCATTCCTCCCTAGACCACCGGGTGTTCGGGCATTAGGCCCGTGGGCACGGACGGGCAATAGGCCCGAGCGCAGATAGTAGTTTGAGGGTCATTATTTGGTTCGGTGGTTTGGGCATTAGGCCCAAGTTACCCTCTCCCAGCGCAGTAGGCGGGCACTAGGCCCGTGGGCACATCAGGCAATAGGCCTGTGGGGCATTAGAGGGCATTAGGCCCTAGTGTATTTTGGCCAATTAGGGTAACATAAGGTGACCCTGGGCACCAGGCCCAGATCACCCAACGAGGGACGAGTTAGGCGGGCGCTAGGCCCGTGGGTGAAGTCAGACCTCCGGCCTGTGTGCAGTCAGGGGGCGCTAGGCCCAGTGAATAAGTGCCCCGAGTTGAATAAAGGTGGCACTGGGCACTAGGCCCAGGCCACCCTGAGGTGTTAGGTAGGCAGGTCCGCTTCACCTGAGCCCCTGAGAAGAGAGTACGGGAGGTGGGTGAGCTGTGCGGCCCCCACTACCGGGTGTTCTGAGTTGGGTACCTAAAGGGACAGCACCGTGGTCGTTGCTTGCACTGTGTATCGTGATGTATGCTGTTACCGTGCGGGGTAAAGTGTGAGCTTGTTAAGTGTGTTTAGTTTTGTTGCACCACACCCACAGAGCTAGTTTGAGGGCTCTGC
Organism: Pseudophryne corroboree; assembly: GCF_028390025.1. Classification (NCBI taxonomy): domain Eukaryota; kingdom Metazoa; phylum Chordata; class Amphibia; order Anura; family Myobatrachidae; genus Pseudophryne; species Pseudophryne corroboree. The sequence continues at coordinate 470,682,425 of NC_086451.1, forward strand.
CGTTGTAGTTAGTATAGGGGTGTGACACTAGGCTAGAGTTAGGCCCTGCACGGCTGTTTGCTTGTTTGTTTGCCTCCTTATAGGGACCTGTAAGAGAAGAAGACATTCGCAGTGCGGAACTGACGGTGAGTAGCATCTGTGTGCATTTGTCCCTTGTCTGTCCCCGAGCGCCGGAATAGGGATTGCTCATGGACGTGAGAATCCCCTTCATCACACTACGCGCGAGAGTGCGAGTGTGTGAAATCTGTGTGGCTGAGGCTTTGTGCCAGTGATGACCTTTCACCCAACCGGTGAAGGTCGCCGTCACCCCTGGGGTATTCCGTTTTCCGGTGGAAGGAGGGTTGATACCCCCCTTAAGGTAAACTATTTTCTCCTCAGCTCGGTCGTCGGTCAGCTCCGAGAGGGAATCGCCGTGTCCGGATCCGACTGAAGATTGCCAGGTCCGTTGAAGGTTCCGGTACCTGAAGGTGAGAGAGAGCGGCGCCTGGTGAGTACCGAAACTACACCTGCACGGCAGCAGGCACCACCACACGCACCGCCGCACCTCTTACATTTGGCACGGAGTGTTATGGCTTTGGGTTGTTAGTAGTGGTTTCTCGTTGGCTATTTGTTGGCGGAACAGAACGGCAGGTTCTAGTTTGACTTGTTAGTCACAGTTTTTACAGTATTGGTGTGGTTCAGGTGCACTCACCTCCATTGACTTTTAAGCCAGCTAGATCACCCAACAGGGGGCAGCGTCATCACCCATCAGGGTGGGTAGTCAGCGTGGAGGTCTGAGTTGGATACCTAATACCTATGGATGGTTTTTGTGGTAGATTAGGATTGTTTGAGTTTTAATGTCTCTGAGGTTATCTTCAGTGGGTTTTAGCCGTTCTTTTTTCTGCCACCATATTTCGGTTGATATTATATGCTAATTTAATATTTCCGTTACAGGTTCTTCCTAGTGGTTAGGGTACAATAAATAACTAACAATTTTCTGCTAAATCCAAGTCTCCGTGTCATTATTCTCAGTATTAAGGGTATAGAATGTTTTACTGTTAGAATGGAGGTCCACACATTAGCCATTAGGAGGTTTAAGGCTTACAATCTATATTCCCGATCACATGGGGACACATGCAAACTTGTGAGGACAAATGGGGTAATTCAGAGTTGATCGCAGCAGCAAATTTGTTAGCAGTTGGGCAAAACCATGTACACTGCAGGGGAGGCAGATATAACATGTGCAGAGAGAGTTAGATTTGGGTGGGTTATATTGTTTCTGTGCAGGGTAAATACTGGCTGCTTTATTTTTACACTGCAATTTAGATTTCAGTTTGAACACACCCCACCCAAATCCACCTCTCTCTGCACATGTTACATCTGCCACACATGGTTTTGTCCATCTGCTAACAAATTTGCTGCTGCGATCAGATCAGAATTAGGCCCAATAAGTAGAGATGAGCGAGTTCGGACCCTGAGATCCGAACCCTACCGTACCTCCCTACCCGAACGCGGCAAAACGTCATCATCCCGCTGTCGGATTCTAGCGAGATTAGGATTCCATATAAGGAGCCGCGCGTCGTAGCCATTTTCACTCCAGTCTCGGAGAGTGTAGTGAGAGGACGTGTCCTCAGTGTCTGTGTGGGGGCGGGAAAGTGGGGTGGCGAGTCTTGTGCTGTGTTGTGCTGTCAAGTCCAGTGTAGTCAGTGTATTGTGCTGCATCAGGCCAGCCAGTCACAGTGTTGGTGTCCTCTGCTGCTATATGTCCCCAGTGCTGCTGGCTTGCTTTATTTCTGTGTTCTCCTGCATTAGACCAGGGGAAGTCTCTTGTGCATCAGTCCAGTGACCAGTCACAGTGTTGGTGTCCTCTGCTGCCATATATCCAGTGTAGCTGTATAAGTCCCTTTCAGTGGTGCTGTGTTGTGCTGCATCAGACCAGTGGTAGTGTCCTGTCCATCAGTCATTCCAGTCATTCCTGTGCCGCATATTGTCTTATATAATTCCAAAAAAATAATGGAGAACAAAAACCTGAGGATAAAATAGGGAAATATCAAGAACCACTTCCTCCTAGTGCTGAAGCTGTTGCCACTAGCCATGACATAGATGATGAAATGCCATCAACGTCGTCTGCCAAGGCCGATGCCCAATGTGATAGTAGAGGGCATGTAAAATCCAAAAAGCCAAAGTTCAGTAAAAAGAACCAAAAAAATAAATTAAAATCATATGAGGAGAAACGTAAACTTGCCAATATGCCATTTACGACACGGAGTGGCAAGGAACGGCTGAGGCCCTGGCCAATGTTCATGGTTAGTGGTTCGGCTTCACATGACGATGGAAGCCCTCATCCTCCCGCTGGAAAAAAATAAAAGAGTTAATCTGGAAAGAGCACAGAAAAGAACTGTGCGTTCTGAGATGGTATCACAAATCCCCAAGGAGAGTCCAAGTGTGTCAGCGGTTGCGATGCCTGACATTCCCAACAGTGGACGGGAAGAGGTGACTCCTTCCACCATTTGCACGCCCCCTGCAAGTGCTGGAAGGAGCACCCACAGTCCAGTTCCTGATATTTAAATTGAAGATGTCACTGTTGAAGTACACCAGGATGAGGATATGGGTGTTGCTGGTGCTGAGGAGGAAGTTGACGATGAGGATTCTGATGGTGATGTGGTTTGTTTAAGCCAGGCACCGGGGGAGACACCTGTTGTCCATGGGATGAAAAAGCCCATTGTGATGGCTGGGCAAACTACCAAAAAAGCCACCTCTTCGGTGTGGAATTATTTCTCCACAAATCCGGACAACAGGTGTCAAGCCATCTGTTGCCTCTGTCAATCTGTAATAAGTAGGGGTAAGGATGTTAACCACCTAGGAACATCCTCCCTTATACGTCACCTGCAGCGCATTCATCATAAGTCAGTGTCAAGTTGTGAAACTTTGGGTAAGAGCGTAAGCAGTCCACTGACACCTAAATCCCTTCTTCCTCCTGTACCCAAGCTCCTGCAAGCCACACCACCAACTCCCTCAACGTCAACTTCCTCCTCAGTCAGGAATGTCAGTAGTCCTGCAGGCCATGTCACTGTCAAGACTGAGGAGTCCTCTCCTAACTGGGATTCCTCCGGAGGATCCTTGAGTGGTACGCCTGCTGTTGCTGCTAGGAGTCGATCGTCATCCCAGAGGAGAAGTCGGAAGACCACTTGTACTACTTCCAGTAAGCAATTGACTGTCCAACAGTCCTTTGTGAGGAAGATGAAATATGGCAGCAGTCATCCTTTTGCAAAGCGGATAACTGAGGCCTTGACAGCTATGTTGGTGTTAGACGTGCATCCGGTATCCGCCATTAGTTCAGTGGGACTTATAGAATTGTTTGAGGTACTGTGTCCCCGGTATCAAATCCCATCTAGGTTCCACTTCTCTAGGCAGGCGATACCGAGAATGTACACAGACGTCAGAAAAAGAGTCACCAGTGTCCTACAAAATGCGGTTGTATCCAGTGTCCACTTAACCACGGACATGTGGACAAGTGGAACAGGGCAGACTAAGGACTATATGACTGTGACAGCCCACTGGGTAGATGTACTGCCTCCCGCTGCAACAACAACCGCAGCGGCACCAGTAGCAGCATCTCGCAAACACCAACTCGTTCCTAGGCAGGCTACGCTATGTATCATCGCTTTCCGTAAGAGGCACACAGCTGACAACCTCTTACGGAAACTGAGGAACATCATTGCAGAATGGCTTACCCCAATTGGACTCTCCTGGGGATTTGTGATATCGGACAACACCACCAATATTGTGTGTGCATTACATCTGGGCAAATTCCAGCATGTCCCATGTTTTGCACATACAATTAATTTGGTGGTGCAGAATTTTTTGAAAAATGACAGGGGTGTGCAGGAGATGCTGTCGGTGGCCCGAAAAATTGCGGGCCACTTTAGGCATTCTGCCACTGCATGCCGCAGACTGGAGCACCAGCAAACACTCCTGAACCTGTACTGCCATCAACTGAATCAAGAGGTGGTAACGAGGTGGAATTCAACACTCTATATGCTTCAGAGGATGGAGGAGCAGCAAAAGGCCATTCAAGCCTATACATCCACCCATGATATAGGCAAAGAAGGGCTTTTGCAGAAGCAGCTGGAGAAATTGAAGAAGGAGCTAAGATGGAGCGATTCCGCAAAGTATGTGGGACTTGTGGATGGAGCCCTTCATTCGCTTTGCCAGGATTCAAGGGTGGTCAATCTGTTGAAATCAGAGCACTACATTTTGGCCACCGTGCTCGATCCTAGGTTTAAAGACTACGTTGTATCTCTCTTTCCAGCAGACACAAGTGTGCAGAGGTGCAAAGACCTGCTGGTTAGTAAATTGTCAACTCAAGTGGAACGTGACCCGTCAACAGCTCGCCCTTCAATTTCTCCCGCCACTGGGGCTGCAAGGAAAAGGATAAGATTTCTTAGCCCACCCGCTGGCGGTGATGCAAGGCAGACAGGAGCGAAAGCTGACATCTGGTACGGACTGAAGGGCCTGCCAACGATTACTGACATGTCTACTGTCACTGCATATGATTCTGTCACCATTGAAAGAATGGTGGAGGATTATATGAGTGACAGCATCCAAGTAGGCATGTCAGACAGTCCGTACTTATACTGTCAGGAAAAAGAGGCAACTTTTATGCCCTTGCACAAACTGGCTTTATTTTACCTAAGTTGCCCCCCCCCACCAGTGTGTACTCCGAAAGAGTGTTTAGTGCAGCCGCCCACCTTGTCAGCGATCGGCGTAGGAGGTTACGTCCAGAAAATGTGGAGAAGATGATGTTTATCAAAATGAATTATAAATTCCTCCGGGAAGACCTTTACCAGCAATTGCCTCCAGAAAGTACACAGGCACCTGTGATGGTGGATTCCAGTGGGGACGAATTAATACTCTGTGAGGAGGAGGATGTACACAGTGAAAGGGGTGAGGAATCGGAGGATGATGATGAGGTCGACATCTTGCCTCTGTAGAGCCAGTTTGTGCAAGGAGAGATTGATTGCTTCTTTTTTGGTGGGGGCCCAAACAAACCAGTCATTTCAGCCACAGTCGTGTAGCAGACCCTGTTGCTGAAATGATTGGTTTGTTAAAGTGTGCATGTCCTGTTTATACAACATAAGGGTGGGTGGGGCCCAAGGACAATTCCATCTTGCACCTCTTTTTCTTCTTGGCATCATGTGCTGTTTGGGGACTAGTTTTTTTAAGTCCACCCTGTGTGTAACTGCAGTGCCACTCCTAGATGGGCCAGGTGTTTGTGCCGCACACTTGTGTCGCTAAGCTTAGTCATTCAGCTATGTCATTGCACCTCTTTTTCTTCTTTGCATGATGTGCTATTTGGGGCCTATTTTTTAAATCTGCCATCCTGTCTGCCACTGCAGTGCCACTCCTAGATGGGCCAGGTGTTTGTGCCGCACACTTGTGTCGCTTAGCTTAGTCATACAGCCACCTCGGTGCAACCTTTTGGCCTAAAAACAATATTGTGAGGTGTTTAGAATAGACTGGAAATGAGTGGAAATGAATGTTATTGAGGTTAATAATGCCGTAGGATCAAAATTACCCCCAAATTATGTGATTCTAGCTGTTTTTATGTTTTTTGTTTTTTTTTCCAAAAATCATCCAGATCCAAAACCAAAACACGAAAGGGTGGTTTTGGCAAAACCAATCCAGATCCGAAACACGAAAGTGGAATTAGAACCAAAACCAAAACACAAAACACGAAAAGTGCCAGCCGCACATCTCTCCCAATAAGTGTATGATAAGATAAGCAGGTATACATTTAACTCAATATGTAGCGCAAAGGGTACTAGATATTTATTTTACATAACATTATTTTCTGTTCGTCTCCAATAGTGTATGCTTCAAGTCCCAGGAATTATTACAGCTGCTTGTAAATCTAATTTCTTATCATATGGTCTGCTCAGTATTCTACAGGTCCACTTTGGAGAGATTCCTTTGCATCATGCAAGGGTATCCGGTCTTTAGGTCGACACCACTTAGGTCAACACCCATTAGGTCGACCACTATTGGTCGACATGAATTAGGTCAACATGGTCACTAGGTTGACATGGAAATAGGTCGACATGAGTTTTTGAAATGTTTTCATTTTTTGAACTTTTTCATACTTTACGATAAACGTGGACTACGATTTGGAATAGTAACCTGTGCATAGCATAGCGGTAGCAGAGCGAGGCACCTTGCCCGAAGCATGGCGTGCGCAGCGAGCCATGTGAGGGGATATGGTGCACAAATTGGGGTTCCCGGTCACTTTACGAAGAAAACGACACCCAAAATACTCATGCCAACCTTTTTCCATGTCGACCTAATGACTGTGTCTACCTATTTCAGATGTCGACCTAGTCACTGTCAACCAATAGTGGACAACCTAATGACTATCAACCCTATGATCCACACCCCATGCAAGTTATGGCCTTGATTACTGTCATTCTAATGTTTTCTGTGCAGCCATATCATATAAACCCATGCATGTTCCCATTTGGGGCACATCTGAGCCTGTGAGATACAGCAAAGAACACCCAGCTGGTCTAATTACATTTTCTTTTAACTCTTTTTAAAACATCCAGAACCAGACTCTGCTTTGTCAGTAGCAAGAGAGTTTGTCAAGGAGCAAATTAGCATTTTTTTTGCTGGATTAACCCCACTCTAAGGTGGCAATTCAGATCTGATCGCTAGGCAGCAATTTTTGCAGCCCTGCGATCAGATAGTCGCCGCCCATAGGGGAGTGTATTTTCGCTGTGCAAGTGTGCGATCGCATGTGTAGCAGAGCTGCACAAACAGATCTTGTGCAGTCTCTGCGCAGCCCAGGACTTACTCAGCCGCTGCAATCACATCAGCCTGTCCGGGACCGGATTTGACGTCAGACTCCCTCCCTGCAAACGCTTGGACACGCCTGCGTTTTTCCAGACACTCCCTGAAAACGGTCAGTTGCCACCCACAAACGCCTTCTTCCTGCCAATCTCCTTGCAAATGGATCCTTCGTACAAACCCGTCGCTGACTGGCTATCCCCTTTGCAGCCGCCCGTCGCGTCTGCGCATTGCGGTGCATACGCATGCACAGTTCGGATGTAATTGCCCGCTGCGTGAAAACGCACAGTAGCGTTCAGAACTGAATGACCCCCTAAATGCCTGTTTCATAGAATTGTGTAGATCAGGGGTCCCAAAATTTTCTTGAATCACGGCGCCCTAGAGTATCGACATTTCTTTATGGCACCCCTAGGCCAAAAGTTTCTTATTGAGAAATGAAGTAAATTGTGCTCATACTGTTTTCTTCCTGTTCAGTTACATGGTGGACGGGGTTAAAATTCTGTTTGTCCACATATTTTATGAGAGACACTGGCTCTGATTTTGCCTATTACATAATTGCGAATAAGCAATATATACATTTTCGGCAAAAAAGACGCCCGACGTTAATGGATTTGCACGGGACCTGTCCGCTCACTCATGCCAGGCATTTCCCGCTGCATGGCATCTTGAGGTAAGATGTATGAGGTTGGCACCTAAACCTAACAGCCCCCCCCCCCCTCCCCCTTAGCCAAATCCTAACCCTCACGGCTATACTTACTTATGTGCTAAAGCCTGGTGAGTGCCCTCTCTATCTATATGCTATACGCAGTAGCGGATCTTGCTACAGGCAAGCAGGATTTTTGCCCGGGGCGCCGCCTTCTGGAGTGCGCCGCTACCGTCCGGAGGGCGCCGCCGCCGTGGCAAGATCCGCTACTGGTGCCGGTGCTGTGCGCGATTGTGAGAGCGGCACATAGACGTTAGAGGTCATAATTGACCTCTAGTGTCTATGCGGTGCTATGGGAGAGACGTCATGACGTCTCTCCCATAGATCCGAGGAGCGGCGCCGGCAGCCGGAGACGGAGGACAGCAGCAGTCGGGAAGCAGGAGTGGGGATTGTAAGTATTAATTTATTTTAATTTATTTTTTTGTAAGCGGCACAACTAGGGGGCACAACTCTACAGGGGGCACAGTACTGTGGGCACAGCTACAGGGGGCACAGTACTGGGGGCACAACTCTACAGGGGGAACAGTACTGGGGGCACAACTCTACAGGGGTACAACTCTACAGGGGGCACAGTACTGGGGGCACAGCTACAGGGGGCACAGTACTGGGGGCACAACTCTACAGGGGGAACAGTACTGGGGGCACAACTCTACAGGGGTACAACTCTACAGGGGGCACAGTACTGGGGGCAATACTACTGTGGGCACAGCTACAAGGGGCACAGTACTGGGGGCACAACTACTGAGGGCACAGCTACAAGGGGCATAACTGACCACGCCCCTTCTTCATGAAGCCACGCCCCTATTTTTTCGCCCTGGGCACCACAAGTTCTAGATCCGGCCTTGGCTATACGGAGGCATGGAAGGACTCTTAGGACTCTGAGGAAGCCACCCCAGCTGATGTGAGGATCAAAGGGGGTCATTCCGAGTTGATTGCTCGCTAACTACTTTTTGCAGCGCTGCGATCAGATAGTTGCCGCCTACAGGGGAGTGTATTTTAGCTGTGCAAGTGTGCGAACGTTTCTGCAGCCGAGCGGTACAAAAAAGTTTTGTGCAGTTTCTGAGTTGCCCAGAACTTACTCAGCTGCTGCGATCACTTCAGCTTGTCCGGGGCCGGAATTGACATTAGACACCCGCCCTGCAAATGCTTGGACACGCCTGCGTTTTCCCAACCACTCCCAGAAAACGTTCAGTTGCCACCCACAAACGCCTTCTTCCTGTCAATCACCTTGAAATCGGCCGTGAGAATGGATTCTTCGTTAAATCCATCGCTCAGCAACGATCTGCTTTGTACCCGTATGACGTGCCTGCGCATTGCGGTGCATACGCATGCACAGTTTTGTCGAATTCTGACCTGATCGCACCGCAGCGAAAAAAACTAGCGTGCAATCAGGTCTGAATGACCCCCTAAGTGAGGCTGTTCTGGACTTTATATATATTTATATATATAGACAAAGGAATCCTTCCCACAGACCGATGTGGTACTGGGTGGAAGAAAAACAGGCGGCCGCCTGTTTTTCTTCCACCCAGTACCACATCGGTCTGTGGGAAGGATTCCTTTGTCTATATGCACAACGAGGAGGGCACCCGGGCATAATTACTTTATTCTTCATCCAGAGTGCCGGATAATACATTCCTATTTATATATATATATATAGCATGGAGGGTGATTCGGGCGGCACTCATCAGACTGAGAGAAATTCAATTAAGCATAGTGTTTATTCTGCCGACATGTTTCGGAGTAAAAACTCCGTCCTCAGGGCCAATACAAACAAGTGTGCACATACCAACATACATAAATACCTAATCCCCACAGATCATAACAAGCCCTAACCCTACTCACTTGCTCCACGGCGCGCCCGCGAATCCAAACTCTTGGCCTGCTGACGCGTCTCACAGTGATGTCATCCCGACGCGCCGCGTCGCAGGCGAGTACCATGGTAACCAGGACGCTCAATTGTCACGTCCAACAGGGCGGGCTAGAAGGACACAATAATAAACATATAAAACTCACATATTACAATGTTAAATACATCAAAAGGTTAAAAACATATACAGAGATGACAATTCCACAGTGTGTAAGGACTCCTAACACCTAATATAAACCTGCTATGATATAAACCCTTATAAAGTAGTATACGTTACCATACCAAGCTACCCCACTACCTGCTTTAAACATACGCTGAGACAAAGCGTTAACTGGGCTGGTCTATAGAAAACACTGCAACATTAAGTTCTCATTTAACCCTTTTGGGGAAATAGTACGAAGGGTGAAAATCCATCGGCTCTCTTTCTGTAGTAACTGTCTAACCCTATTGCCACCCCTAAGAGATTTAGGTACGTGGTCAATGAGGATGGCCCTAATACTAGCTACACCATGTTTGGCCTCCAAGCAATGCCGGGCAAAGGGCTGATCGCTAGAGCCCTTCTCATAGGCCTTCTTGATGGCGCTGCGGTGCAGGGCCATCCGCTCCCTAAATTGCCGTATAGTCTTGCCAACATAGGCAAGACCACAAGGGCAAGTAAGGAGATAGACCACATGTGTGGTAGTACATGTCAGTCTATGGTGTATCTTAATTTTGCGTCCCGTATGAGGATGACTGAACGTGGCCCCAGTGGATAGGGTATTACAGGTAGCACACCCCAGACATCTGAAGCATCCCTGTTTTTGTCGCAAAAAATGCGACTCACCAACCTTTGTAAGATTGGACACGTCCAACTTCACAATCATATCTCCCAAGTTCCTACCTCGTGTATGGCAAGGCATGATACGAGTATCTGCTAAGGATGAAAGTGCCCGATCAGTCTGAATGATCGGCCACAATGATTTAGCCTTCTTAACCACTCTTTTGCTGATAGTAGTATATCTATTGACAAAGGTTAACTTCTTATCACCCGGATCCCTAGTACATCTAGTGGATGTTAGTGTTTGTTCACGGGGTATACTCAACACCTTGGCTTTAGCTGCCTGCAATGCCCTCACTGGATAACCACGCTGTGCAAATTTGCACAGCATGTTATCTAAGGCCATAATTGTTACTGCAGGATCAGAGGTGATTCGCCTTACCAGCTGGAACTGCGAGTAGGGCAATCCTCTCTTAAGGGATTGAGGGTGAAAACTTTGATGGCTAAGAAGCATATTACGATCAGTAGGCTTGACGAAGATAGACGTGGATATTCCCTTCCCCCTGCGGGTAATGGAAACATCCAAATAATTGATGGTAACCTCATCCATAACAACAGTGAACTTAACTACGTGGGGAGATTGATTGTGAGTGTCCCATACCCGGGCCAGTTCTTCTATAGAACCACTCCAGAACAACAGGAGGTCGTCTATATAGCGCTTATAATAGACGACCTGTGTCATAATGGACGGGCTCAAATAGAACATCTGTTTTTCTACTTGATACATATAGGCATTGGCGTACGATGGGGCCACTGCCGACCCTATCGCACAGCCAGCCTGCTGTAGGTAAAATACCCCATTGAACACAAAATAATTGCGTGTGAGAACCAAATGTAACAGTTTCAAAAAAATTACTAATTCAGGACCCAGGTATAAGTCATTATCTTGCAGTAAAAGACATACTGCCTCCACACCTGCATCATGTGGGATGCAGGTGTAGAGGCTTGTGACGTCTGCACTGCAAAGCAACATATCATCTGGTAAGTCCCCCAAATTCTTCATCTGCACTAGAAGGGATGTAGTGTCTTTAAGATAAGACAGTATTGCCTGGACACAGGGATTCAAAAAAGCGTCCAAGAATACCGACACTGGGTGGTATAGTGATCCTCTGGCCGACACTAAAGTGTCTTACCCGATGATATGTTGCTTAGTTGCCCGGGCGGTGTGTTTGGGGTCATTGTCATGCTGGAAGACCCAGCCACGTTCCATCTTCAATGCTCTTACTGAGGGAAGGAGGTTTTTGCCCAAAATCTCACGATACATGGCCCCATTCATCCTCTCCTTAATACGGATCAGTAGTCCTGCCCCCTTTGCAGAAAAGCAGCCCCAAAGCATGATGTTTCCACCCCCATGCTTCACAGTAGGTATGGTGTTCTTGGGATGTCATTCATCATTCTTTTCCCTCCAAACACGGCGAGTGGAGTTTATACCAAAAAGTTTGATTTTGCTCTCATCTGACCACATTACATTCTCCCAATCCTCCTCTGGATCATCCATATGGTCACTGGCAAACTTTAGACAGGCCTGGACATGTGCTGGCTTAAGCAGACCTTTTCGGGCGCTTTAGGATTTCAATCCATGACGACGTAGTGTGTTACTAATGGTAACCTTTGTGAATGTGATCCCAGCTCTCTTGAGGTCATTGACCAGGTCCCCCCGTGTAGTTCTGGGCTGATTCCTCACCGTTCTCAAGATCATTGATACCCCACGAGGTGAGATCTTGCATGGAGCCCCAGGTTGAGGGAGATTGTCAGTGATCTTGTATTTCTTCCATTTTTTAATATTTGCGCCAACAGTTGATCTCTTCTCACCAAGCTGCTTGCCTATTGTCGAGTAGCTCATCCCAGCCTTGTGCAGCTCTACAATTTTGTCCCTGGTGTCTTTAGACAGCTCTCTGGTCTTGGCCATGGTGGAGAGGTAGCAGTCTGACTGTCTGAGGGTGTGGACAGGTGTCTTTTATACAGATAACCAGTTCAGACAGGTGCCATTAATACAGGTAACAAGTGGAGGATAGAAGAGCTTCTTAAAGAAGAAGTAACAGGTCTGTGAGAGCCAGAAATCTTGCTGCTTGGTAGGTGTCCAAATATTTATTTTCCACAAGAATGTACAAGTAAATTGTTTAAAAATCATACATTGTGATTTCCTTTTTTTTTTCTTTCAGATTCTGTCTCTCACAGTTGAAGTGTACCTATGATGGAAATTACAGACCTATCTCATCTTTTTAAGTGGGCCAACTTGCACAAACGGTGGCTGTCCAAATACTTTTTTGCCCCACTGTGTGTGTGTGTGTGTATGTATATATATATATATATATATAATATATATATATATACACTGCTCAAAAAAATAAAGGGAACACTAAAATAACACATCCTAGATCTGAATGAATGAAATATTCTTATTAAATACTTTGTTCTTTACATAGTTGAATGTGCTGACAACAAAATCACACAAAAATTATCAATAGAAATCAAATTTATTAACCCGTGGAGGTCTGGATTTGGAGTCACACTCAAAATTAAAGTGGAAAAACACACTACAGGCTTATCCAACTTTGATGTAATGTCCTTAAAACAAGTCAAAATGAGGCTCAGCAGTGTGTGTGTTTTTTTTGAGCAGTGTATATATATATATATATAAATTGTAATTTAACCGGTGCTACAGCGCTGCTGTACAGTCCTCAGACCAGCTTACCAACACCTTAAAGTTCAAGTTAAGGTCTAATGAGCACCAGATTCCAATTTATATGACCGCTGCTCCCCTCTCTGTAAAAGTTCCCCGGATCCACAGGTAAATTTATTTTATTTATTTATTAACAGTTTCTTATATAGCGCAGCACATTCCGTTGCGCTTTACAATTAGAACAACAGTAATAGAACAAAACTGGGTAAAAACAAACAGATATAGAGGTAAGAAGGCCCTGCTCGCAAGCTTACAATCTATAGGTAAATCAATCTGTTCGAAATAGTGCAGACACTCTATAGTGCATTAAAAGTTTTTCATTCAACAATAAAAATCCAACGCAATCCTCATTGATTAAAATCAACCCATGCCGAATGAAAAAATGCTGTGGGCTGGATACCACATATGTGTGTTACCAGGCAAAACTGCATCCGTGTGTCCGTCTCATCGCCAAGGCTCGCTAACTTACTCCACTGACCTCTGTGGAAGCCGCAATGTGCCGGAGACTAGGTTAGAGCCAGACGCTGGGGAAATTATGCCGGGCAAACGGGATCGAGCATCACTAGGCCACGCCCTAATGCGTTTCGTCACCAGACTTCGTCATATGGCTGGCCTAGTCATTTCTCAGTACATACTTTATATTGGTTGCGGCAAGGATTATAGTATGTATTGAGCGATCATTAGGCCAGCCCTCTGATGAAGTTTGGTGACGAAATGCGTTAGGGCGTGGCCTTGGATTTTTATTGTTGAATTTAAAACTTTTAATGCACCATAGAGCACCCACACTCTTTTCTATTTCAAACAGATATATATATATATATATTTATTTGCAAGAACAGCCACCATCTCCCCCCCCCCTCCCCTCATAGAGAGACAGCACGGGCACATCATTCCCCCTCAGCAACCCCCCCTTCCCAGACAGACAGACACATCACAAACATCCCACCTATAGACTGTCAGTGTAGAATCCCCCCACACACATAGGGAGTCATAAGAGTACCAGTACCGGTGCCCACCACTGGCCCATTTCTCACTCGGCTTTGTTTCATGGAGTTAAGGAGTGACAGTCAGTGCCTGGACACTGGCCGGGACAGTGAAGCTATAAGCAGTGCCACTACAATGTCCCTGCACCGCCTGCACCAGCGCCTCTAACCCATACTTGCCTACTTGTGAAAAAGCATTTCAGGGATATGTGAAAGTAACACCTATCAGCGCGGGCGTGTACTGCTACATCTGAGAGGTGGGTCATAGAAATGACTTACATCCAAATGTAAATGAGCCCCAAAGTTACTAAGATCTACTTGTTGTAGAAAAGACACTGATATTTGCAGGATTTGTTTGTGTATTGTGTTTTACAATAGGTTCCGTATACTGTAAGTGGCCATGAGAAACCTTATTTAAAATGCATGTAGCCATAGGGATCACTGTGTCTTATAACTAGTGATAAGCGGGTTCGGTTCGTCGGAATCCGAACCCGCCCGAACTTCACCTTTTTTTGCACGGGTCCGAGCAACTCGGATCCTCCCGCCTTGCTCGTTTAACCCGAGCGCGCCCAAACGTCATCATCCCACGGTCGGATTCTCGCGAGATTCGGATTCTATATAAGGAGCCGTGCGTCGCCGCCATTTTTCACTCGTGCATTGGAGATGATCGTGAGAGGACGTGGCTGGCGTCCTCTCAGTTTCTATGTTCAGGGGGCTGCAAATATCTGTGCTCAGTGTGCTGCAAATATCTGTGCTCAGTGTGCTGCAAATATCTGTGCTCAGTGTGCTGCAAATATCTGTGCTCAGTGTGCTGCAAATATCTACGTTCTCTGCCTGAAAAACGCTCCATATCTGTGCTCAGTGTGCTGCAAATATCTGTGCTCAGTGTGCTGCAAATATCTGTGCTCAGTGTGCTGCAAATATCTGTGCTCACACTGCTTTATTGTGGGGACTAGTGACCAGCAGTATTATATAGGAGGAGTACAGTGCAGAGTTTTGCTGACCAGTGACCACCAGTATTATACGTTCTCTGCCTGAAAAACGCTCCATATCTGTGCTCAGTGTGCTGCAAATATCTGTGCTCACACTGCTTTATTGTGGGGACTGGGGACCAGCAGTATTATATAGGAGGAGTACAGTGCAGAGTTTTGCTGACCAGTGACCACCAGTATTATACGTTCTCTGCCTGAAAAACGCTCCATATCTGTGCTCAGTGTGCTGCAAATATCTGTGCTCACACTGCTTTATTGTGGGGACTGGGGACCACCAGTATATTATATAGGATGAGTACAGTGCAGAGTTTTGCTGACCAGTGGCCACCAGTATTATACGTTCTCTGCCTGAAAAACGCTCCATATCTGTGCTCAGTGTGCTGCAAATATCTGTGCTCACACTGCTTTATTGTGGGGACTGGGGACCAGCAGTATTATATAGGAGGAGTACAGTGCAGAGTTTTGCTGACCAGTGACCAGTGACAACCAGTATTATACGTTCTCTGCCTGAAAAACGCTCCATATCTGTGCTCAGTGTGCTGCAAATATCTGTGCTCACACTGCTTTATTGTGGGGACAGGGGACCACCAGTATATTATATAGGAGGAGTACAGTGCAGAGTTTTGCTGACCAGTGACCACTAGTATTATACGTTCTCTGCCTGAAAAACGCTCCATATCTGTGCTGCATTTTAGTATATATACTTATATAGTAGGAGTACAGTGCATAATTTTACTGACCACCAGTATATAATATATAGCAGTACGGTACAGTAGGCCACTGCTCTACCTACCTCTGTGTCGTCAAGTATACTATCCATCCATACCTGTGGTGCATTTCAGTTTTGCACAGTTTGCTGACCACCAGTATATAATATATAGCAGTACGGTACAGTAGGCCACTGCTCTACCTACCTCTGTGTCGTCAAGTAATACTATCCATCCATACCTGTGGTGTATTTTAGTTGTGCGCAGTATATATAGTAGGAGGACAGTGCAGAATTTTGCTGACCACCAGTATATAATATATAGCAGTACAGTACAGTAGGCCATTGCTATTGATATATTACTGGCATATAATTCCACACATTAAAAAATGGAGAACAAAAATGTGGAGGGTAAAATAGGGAAAGATCAAGATCCACTTCCACCTGGTGCTGAAGCTGCTGCCACTAGTCATGGCCGAGATGATGAAATGCCATCAACGTCGTCTGCCAAGGCCGATGCCCAATGTCATAGTAGAGAGCATGTAAAATCCAAAAAACAAAAGTTCAGTAAAATGACCCAAAAATCAAAATTAAATGCGTCTGATGAGAAGCGTAAACTTGCCAATATGCCATTTACGACACGGAGTGGCAAGGAACGGCTGAGGGCCTGGCCTATGTTCATGGCTAGTGGTCAGATTCACATGAGGATGGAAGCACTCATCCTCTCGCTAGAAAAATGAAAAGACTTAAGCTGGCAAAAGCACAGCAAAGAACTGTGCGTTCTTCTAAATCACAAATCCCCAAGGAGAGTCCAATTGTGTCGGTTGCGATGCCTGACCTTCCCAACACTGGACGGGAAGAGGTGGCGCCTTCCACCATTTGCACCAGGGACGTGGAGGCAGGGGAGGCAGTGCCTCCCCTGTCATTAATGAGTAAATAATGCAAAGAAGATACTTATGACACATATTCTGTGTCATAAGTATCTGCTTTAGTCTTTACATTATTTTAATCATTTTTTTTTTTTTAAACAGTCTTTAGTGTGTTTTGGAGGCACTTTTGTCAGTGCCTCCCGCTATCAATGTAAAATTGCCGGAAGCGGGGGGCGGGGCTAAGCATCGGGCAGTAAAACCCATTCAAAAAATCAGCTGAAGCGGCATTAGTACAGGTGCCTCTTTGACAGGGGCGTGCTTTCAGCCTATATGAAAGCATGCCCCTGTCACTAACACTGATTTGATTGGCCAGTGGCGGATTAAGGGGATTGGGGGGAAGACACACACATCATATAGTTATTAATAATAATTCTTATTAACATGTGCAGCCGCCTATTCGCTCCCCGCCCTCCTATCCCCCCGGTAATGCAGTGCAGTCTGTCCAGAGGGGAAGGAGGAGACGAGATACGCTCTCCTCTCAGCAGTCGGCTCCCAGCTACCAGCGGCTCCCTGACCGGCCCCAGTGCAACCCTGTACAGTGGAGAGGACAAGCAGCGCGCACCGCACAAGACCCCCTCCCCCCCCCTCCCCCTTACGTCGTACGGACAGCAGGCGGAGGTAGGAAGACCCGGAGATAGTCATGGGCAAAGTGATTCACTGAACTGAGTAGAGACACATGACTCAGTTCAGTGAAGTGTCTCGAGTCAGTGTCTCGGCACATGAGTCATGACTCATTTGTTATGGAATGTATTGCAGAGACTGCACATGAATCAGTGAATTGCCAGTGCTGGCAGATCAGTACTGGACTCATGGAGGGAGTTATTCAGCTGCAGTGATTGTGCAGTGTATCTGGGGGAGGCAGCTGCTTATGCACTGATTGTTAATAATATATTAACATAGATTCAGTGTATGTTGATATATTATTAATAACCACTTATTGCACACTAGTTACAGAATATGCACATTACTTCTGGCTGAGGAGAGAAAGCTTAACAGCCATGAAACACATCATTCAGTCTGTAACTAAACCAAATAAAAACATTTTTTTTTATTTTGCATACTTTGCTAATTGGATGATTTTAGGTGGGCTTGTATTTATTATATTATCCACTATCTAGCCTCCAGGGAGTTTGCCACCCACAATCACACTGAGCAGGAACAGTGAGTTGAGAGCCCTGTACCACAGGGGCTCCACCTCTTGCAGGCTTATGCTGCATGAATCAGATCCATCCACTGAGTCACTGAGTCTACACAGTTGATAAAGCTAATTATTTATCTTATAACATTCACTATATATTGGTAAGAGACTCAGTACGCAATGGGCGTACAGGGTACCGCAATGGTACGCACTTAGCGTAGCAGACGCTAGGCCTTGGTCGAGACGCACGAGCGGCACGTTCGCTCACGGCTTACGCTGGGTATCGAGCACGCTATAGGTGGTCGGAGTACCGTAATGCTAAGCTACTAGCGTAGCGGACGCTGTGTCCACGATAGGAACACGAGCGGCGCAGACGCTCACAGGATGACACGCAGTAAACCTTGTATGCAACACACTGAAAGGCTAGCTTATACTGTAAACCTTGGTCTTGTAATGTTAACACAATGTAACGCTGATTAACCTCTATTACATAAAAGCTGATTGAGCGATTGAGACGCTCAGAAACCCTCTATAATAGCTAGAGAAACACAGACACTTTGCTTAGGTTCCAACACCTTTACTAACAAGATTTAGCTATGTAAAAAGGGGAAAACAGTTAACAGCTTATACACTACAGCACTAACATAAAACACCTAAACAGAATAACTGAAAATATACAATATACAACAGCGTCTTAATCCTAAACAATAACAGTGAGAGAGAGAGAGAGTATGGCAAAATACAAACAGAGAATAAGTTGGTTACAGAGAACTTACACACGTGGGGAACGATCGCTGTGCAGTCCTGGATCCAGCTCTCTAGTTAGTCAATGATGAAAACCGTTGTGGAGAGTAGACTGAGCTGGCCCTGGCTGGCTGTTCTTATATACACTACATACAGTACACTACAAAGGGCCCTACAATCTCATTGTTCATTGGACACAGGAATCTGTCTTCACATTATAACAAAAGGTCATAGGTTGATTCGAACAGGTGGGCTGTGACTATTTCATACTGCTCAGGTGGGAGGGAATCTCAGGATTCCCGCCGCATGGATAATGAACTGCAAATACAGTAAATGTCCATAAACTTCTTATAAACATAACTATTCGCAGGAGCGATTAATCTCTTTCAAACCAACACCGGAATGTTACTAATAATATACTCTACCGTTGCATACTAAACACCACTGCTCAAAACCTGTCTGACCCTTCGTATCATGTAAAGAGGGATCTCTCTGTCCATGAACCAGTTACACTAAACAAACTTACTGATATTATTAAGGGTACCATAACCTATAAAATATACTATTTGGATTAACTATGTAACGACCGAGTCGCCCGCCAGACGCACACAAACTCTACCGTAAATGCACATACCACGCGCCTGAGCGCATGACCGTGGAGGCGCCATCACGCAACTGCGAATATGCGCATGCACGGGAGAGAATGTGCACGTGCAGCGGGCAAGCGCATGGGGTTAGTACAAGGCATCATAGGTCGCTATATTTTTCGACTTTTACAGTCCACCCTTTGGCAGTCACCAATAACTGCCACTTCCTAAACAGTTCAAACAGAAAAATATATGTCATCATGTAAATACCTTTTTATGATTGGGTAAAGGGAGGAGAGGAGAAGGTGGGAAAAATATGACCTAGTGAGACAGTAAAAGCATGTGTGTATGGAATCCATGTTTGAGGGGTCATGTATCATCGTGCCGTACGTGTTTTAAATCAAGCTTCGAGGTATTGCGAAGTATACATTTGAATCCTTCTTATCCCATATCAAGGGTCTGTGGATGGGCTGTCAAACTCTACTGAGCTCTTTTCGGCTTCTGGTTGCAACAAATGGGGGAGCACATTTAGTTGATGATACATGAAAGGGGGGGGGACATGTGAATGCTACTATGTGAGAATCACCTGTCGACTATGTGAGATACTACCTGGAGGTTGTAGAGATGAAGATAAGAAACAATCATTATAAATGCAGTCGTAAACTATGTGAGTTTAAATAAACAGTCGCCGATTGAGGTCTTATCTGATGTCTTGTCTGATGTACATGTTGTCTGATGTCTCTCTGTGCTTTTGTTGTAAATGGCGAAAAAAAGCTGTTCCAGTGTCCATAAAATTACAGTCTCTAAAGTATTGGGCTTTCGTAAAAAGTTAAAGTCACTAGGGATATTGGGGGGGTCTGTGACATAGTTCATCAATGGTCTG
The DNA here is from genome assembly GCF_028390025.1 of Pseudophryne corroboree. NCBI lineage: Eukaryota > Metazoa > Chordata > Amphibia > Anura > Myobatrachidae > Pseudophryne > Pseudophryne corroboree. Next base: position 470,702,279 of record NC_086451.1, read on the forward strand.
TATAAAAGAGGTTGTCAAATTCTTCTTCCAAGCGGATGTCTTCGTACCTTGGAGGAAAACAAAGGAGAAACGGGTGAAAGAAACGGACCGTGGAATCACATTTTCATCACAACATTGTCTCTATCGTTGGGTCATAAATCAAATTAGTTGTTGTTATTACAGTGTCCTTGCTCCTCAGACTCATCACTCTGGTACTACCTTTACACTTTGTTAAAGTCCGAACGCATCTAAATATCAGACCAACCAATATGATGACTCCCAGAATACACAAGAGAAATTTCCCTAAATCCATTATAATACCTTGGGCCCATTCTCCTAAACCAGAGAACCAATTTCATGGGTTCAACCATGATACCCAACTGGTCAGCTCATTACCCACAGCAGCGAGTGTGAGATTGTGTTTCCTTCGAAACTCCCACTTCAATTGCAAAATGTCATCCATCTTTTGGTCTATGACCTCGGCCGGGTCCTCAGTGCTGTTTGTAATATACGTGCAGCACTTTACTCCATATTGAGTAGCAAGGGTAACACAATACCCGCCTGTCACTGCCGTGAGATAATTGAGAATCATCCTATGCTGAACCAGTTCTGTTTTGTAGGCTTGTAACTCTTTCCCAGTGTACCTGAACGTGTCGTCATACATTTCGGTGATATTGTCTAACAAGTTTGCTAGCGCAGATATATATCTATAATTTATCACTCCTCTGGCGGTACGAGTGATATCTAACGCGTGTAGGAATTGAATCCCGGTGGATTCATGGATCAGATCAGAGGCCGGATGCTCTGTCCTCTCAATCAGGTGCCGTTTAACGACGTGCTCGTAATGAGTGTGAGTATAAGGAGCTTGGGCACCACGGTAAATGTCTTTCATTTTGATATGGGATACAGTCATTACTACAGGCAGTACTTTTCCAATGTAACACAATCCCTCTGAGTTTGGGGCAAGCCACTTATACGCCTTCCTCCCGCATATGAAATATGCATCATCGGGGAGAACATATGGGACGGAGTATGACATAACCATGTTACAAACTTTCCATGTGAAATCTCCTAACCCTAACTCTCCCATCTGTCTAGTACACGTATCCGGTTGTACGATATGTGCACAGTATCCTGGTGATACTTCTCCAACTCGCATGGTCCTACTTCCTAGAGTGTACCTATACCGGAAATATCTTCCACTGTTGGCTATCTGGCGTATAAGCTCTGTGTCTATGGGCATTCTATCGGCTCTATATGAAAATGTCATGGTTTGATTACTCCATGACACTTCCCAATTTCCCGGCTTTCGGGGATTGGAAATGTTAAAGCATACTGAGGACTTATCCACATGATATTGGTGGAGCTTCAAACTAGGAGGACTAGAGATATTAAACCTCTTGTCCACCGGCCTCCCACCACTTACCTCAAGTACCTCTCCTACAGTTAAAGGGAATGGTACTAGTCCTGATTTGCTATGACCTTGAGGTACTTGAGAGCATACCCAACAGTCTGTCTGGTTTAACACTTTACCCACTAAGGAGTGATAGTCACCCAATGGATGCCGGTCCCTGTGGACATTAAAACTGGACTGACATTTCTTGATACACCCATCCTCAACTATATTGTCACAATGCCTACAGATGCAGTTCTCTTCAGCTAACAATCCTTCACAATTCCTTCTATTGTCAATGCTACCAGATCGTTTTCTGATACTCGCCTTTACTCGGTGATTATGTTGCTCTTGGAAATTTACGCCTCCATCCTGGTCATCAAAACCCATTCCAGATCCTTTCTCGACCTCCATGGTACTCTCACCGAAACAGACTGCTCTGGTCAACATCATGGTCAACAGGAAAATCCGGATCACAGTCTCTTGGGGCGAGTCCATCTTACAGGAGGAAAAGGCGAAAAATAAGAAGGGGGGAGAAAAATAGGAGGGAGATGGGAACTGGAGAAAATAACAAAAGGGAAAAAGAAATCTGGCTCGACAAACGCCTCCGGTCTTATTATTCTCAGTGCTCAGGTGTCATCTCAACCTTCCCGGAACAGACACTCTAGTGATACAACCTCTACCGTCTGTTCTTTATCACGGGACCTCTCTGGGTCAGTAACCTTTTTACAATGAGACGAATGGACCCAAGTCTCTCTCTCGGCAACCTTCAATGCTGTCGTGCTGGTTAATAAGACTTGATATGGTCCTTCCCATCTGTCAATAAGGCAACCTGAGCGTAGAAAATTCCGTATCATTACATAATCCTCAGGTTCAATGTCATGACAATTACTGTCTGGCAAATCAGGAATCACCAACTTTAGATTATCATTCTGATTCCTCAATTGCTTACTCATCTTAACCAAATACTTTACAGTTACTTCATTGTTACATTTCAAATCATCCTGGGGGTTAATCATAACATGGGGTTGTCGACCAAACAGAATTTCAAAAGGAGACAGATTAAGAGGGGACCTGGGAGTGGTTCTGATGCTGTATAATACGATTGGCAAAGCTTCGGGCCGCAACAATCCTGTTTCAGCCATTACCTTGCTTAATTTGTTTTTAATAGTGCTGTTTACTCTTTCCACTTTCGCACTCGCCTGGGGGCGGTATGGAGTGTGCAGCTTACTATTAATTCCCATCAACTTACACATTGCTTGAAAAACTTCACCTGTAAAATGGGTACCCCTATCACTCTCAATGATTCTAGGGATACCGTACCTACACACAAATTCCTGCAGAATTTTCTTTGCAGTAAACACAGCGGTATTTGTGGCCGCGGGAAATGCTTCAACCCAATTTGAGAACACGTCAATACAAACCAATACATACTTTAAATTTCTACAAGGTGGCAATTGTATGAAATCAATTTGTATTACCTGGAAAGGACCATCTGTAGGAGGGATATGGGATGGCTCTGTTGGTATTGCCTTTCCGATATTCTTCCTCAAGCAGGTGAGACATGTCATCGCTCTTTTACCCGCATGGGAAGAAAATCCTGGGGCACACCAATAAGCTCTTACCAACTTACACATTCCTTCTTTGCCTAGATCAGTCAGCCCATGTGCCGCTTCCGCTAGACTTGGAAGGTATGCTCTGGGTGCCACTGGCTTACCCTGTCCATCTGTCCAGAGTCCTGAGGACTCCTGGCCATATCCTTTTGACCTCCAAACTGCCTTTTCTTGTGGTGAACACAAATTTTGCATTTCATATAATTTCCGTGTGTTTACAGTATTAAATACCATCAGTTGTGTGCTGTCTGTCTGTATGGGGGTACTGGCTGCTGATTTGGCAGCTTCGTCTGCTCGGCTGTTACCAAGTGATACCGGGTCTTGGCTATACGTGTGAGCTTTACACTTGATAACAGCCACTCTGTCGGGTTCTTGTATCGCTGTTAGAAGTCTTTTGATGTGGGCTGCATGTGCTATGGGTGTGCCAGCTGCCGTCATGAAATTTCTGAGGCGCCATAGGGCCCCGAAATCATGGACTACTCCGAAGGCGTACCTAGAATCCGTGTAGATATTGGCTGACTTGCCTTTAGCCAATTCGCATGCTCTGGTTAGGGCAACCAGTTCAGCAACTTGTGCTGAGTGTGGTGGGCCTAGGGGTTCCGCTTCTATGGTACCTTGGTCATCTACGACTGCGTATCCAGTACACAAGTCTCCCGAGTCCGTCTGTCTGTGACAACTGCCATCAGTGTAGAAAGTAAAATCTACATCTTCCAGTGGGTTGTCACTGATGTCAGGCCTCGCCGTGAAATTTTGGGTCAAATATTCCATACAATCATGTGTGTCATTTTCCTTACTAAATCCTCCTTCACCATCACTCTCATCCTCCACCCTTTGTGCCTGTCCAGGCACACCTGGGAGATATGTTGCAGGATTTAATGCGCTGCATCTCCTTATGGTGATATTTACCGGGGCCATTAATGCCAATTCCCATCTTGTAAACCGTGCTGATGAGACGTGTCTGGTTTGGGCAGAATTCAGTAAGGCTGACACTGCATGTGGTGTATGAATTGTGAGGTTGTGTCCTAGCATTTCATCTTCGCTTTTACTTACTAGCAATGCTATTGCTGCAACACTTCGCAAGCATGTGGGGAGGGATCGCGCTACCGTGTCTAGCTGAGCGCTGTACTAGGCTATAGTATAGTATGTATTGGTTTGTATTGACGTGTTTTCAAATTGGGTTGAAGCATTTCCCGCGGCCACAAATACCGCTGTGTTTACTGCAAAGAAAATTGTGCAGGAATTTGTGTGTAGGTACGGTATCCTGATTATTTTGCTCAGTATTTACTACTGAAAGAGAGGGGAAGGGGCCACAGTTAAGTTGCAGGGATATTCAGGAAAATGAAACAAGTACATTTACAGAGGAGAAGGTCCTAACTGAACTCTCAAAGCTGAAAGTGGACAAATCTATGGGGCCAGATGGGATACATCTAAGGATACTAAAAGAACTTAAAGAGGTGCTGGTAGCACCATTGACAGAATTATTCAACCAGTCATTAGCTACAGGAGTAATTCCAGGGGACTGGAAAAGAGCAAACATAGTCCCACTGCACAAAAGTGGAAGCAAGGAAGAGGCAAACAACTACAGACCAGTGAGTCTTACATCAGTAGTAGGGAAATTGATGGAAACACTCTTAAAAGAAAGAGTTGTAGATTATCTCAAATCCGGCAATTTACTGGATCCCAAACAGCATGGATTCACTGGGGGAGATCATGTCAAACAAATCTTATTGACTTTTTTGATTGTGTGACTAAAGTGATGGATAAAGGTGGAGCCATGGATATAGCTTATCTAGACTTTAGTAAGGCTTTTGACACAGTTCCACATCGCTGACTGCTAAATAAACTTGAAAGTTTGGGATTGGATATTAGGATTATTGAATGGATAAGATCCTGGTTGAAGGATAGAAAACAGAGAGTTGTGGTAAATGGAGTGCACTCACAGGAGGGAAATGTTACCAGTGGAGTACCCCAGGGATCTGTACTTGGACCAGTGCTTTTTAATATCTTTATTGGTGACATTGCAAATGGCATTAAAGGGAAAGTATGCCTTTTTGCAGATGACACAAAGGTATGCAACAGGGTAGACACACCAGGTGGGGTAAAACAAATGATTGAGGATCTAGGTAGACTAGAGGAATGGTCAAGAGTCTGGCAATTACAGTTTAATGCCAAAAAATGCAAAATCATGCACTTGGGTCTCAAAACTCCTAAAGCTAAATACAGTATTAATGGCACTATACTGGAAACTACTGAGGAGGAAAGGGATCTAGGAGTCACTATTTCAGATGACTTAAAGGCAGGTAAGCAATGTAACAAGGCAATGAGGAAGGCTAGTCAGATGCTTGGCTGCATTGGGAGAGGAATCAGCAGCAGAAAGAAAGAAGTAATAATGCCACTGTATAGGTCATTGGTACGGCCTCATCTAGAATACTGTATTCAGTTCTGGAGGCCATATCTTCAAAAGGATATTAATACATTAGAAACTGTACAAAGGAGGGCAACTAAAATGGTGCATGGCCTACATCACAAAACATACCCAGAAAGACTAAGAAATCTCAATATGTATAGTTTGGAGCAGAGAAGGGAAAGGGGGGACATGATAGAAACTTTCAAATATATCAAGGGTTTTAACAAAGTCCAGGAGGGAAACATTCTCCAAATGAAGAGAAGCAATAGGACACGAGGACATGCACTGAGACTGGAGGGGGGGAGGTTCAGGGGAAATTTGCGGAAAAATTATTTCACAGAAAGGGTAGTGGACAAGTGGAATAGCCTCCCATCAGAGGTGGTAGAGGCTAAGACAGTAGAGCAATTTAAACATGCATGGGATAGACATAAGGATATCCTTACAAAGAAATAAGGATCAAATAAGGTTAGAGATAAAAATAATATAAAAAAAAAAAAAAGGGGGCAGACTAGATGGGCCAAGTGGTTCTTATCTGCCGACAAATTCTATGTTTCTATGTTTACCGGCCTGCTGGCATCACCATGCTTCTGGGTTAAGACACCTGCCGCGCACCCAGCACTCTCTGTTCTGTACAGCTCAAAGGGTTTTCCATAATCTGGCATACCTAATGCTGGTGCCTGCGTTAGGCACTGTTTAAGTCTCTCAAATGCCATCTCAGACTCGTCTGTGTGCGAAATCCGATCAGGTTTGTTTGATGAGACCATCTCCTGCAAAGGCAGGGCCAGTATAGAAAACCCTGGGATCCAGTTACGGCAATACCCACACATTCCTAAAAACGTTCTAATCTGTTGCTGGGTTTGTGGCAGGGTCATGTCACGAATTGCTTGAATTCTATCAGCGGTGAGGTGTCTCAGTCCTTGTGTCAGACAGTGTCCCAAATACTTCACCCTGGTCTGGCATAATTGTAACTTATCTTTGGAAACCTTGTGTCCGGTGTCTGAAAGATGAAACAGGAGTTGTTTCGTATCTCTCAGGGACGATTCAAGCGAATCTGAACACAGCAGTAGGTCATCTACGTACTGTATTAATATTGATCCACTCTCCGGTTGAAAAGACTGTAAACAATCATGCAAGGCTTGCGAGAAAATACTTGGACTGTCAATGAAACCTTGTGGTAAGCGAGTCCAGGTGTACTGAACTCCTCTGTATGTAAATGCGAATAAGTATTGACTGTCAGGGTGCAGAGGTACCGAGAAGAAGGCGGAGCAGAGGTCAATCACAGTGAAAAATTTGGCAGTGGGAGGGATTTGCATAAGGATGACAGCTGGATTTGGCACTACGGGGAATTGACTCTCAACTATTTTGTTGATCCCTCTTAGATCCTGCACTAATCGGTAACCCCTCCCCCCACTCTTTTTAACAGGGAAAATGGGACTATTGGCAGTGCTGGACGTCCTTACCAGAATGCCCTGTTGTAGCAAGCGCTCTATTACAGGGTAAACTCCTAACTCCACCTCTGGCTTCAGAGGGTATTGTGGGATTTTTGGAGCTATCCTACCATCATTTACTTGTACAACTACTGGGGCTACGTTTGCCATTAATCCAGTGTCTTGTCCATCCTCGGTCCAAAGTGATTCCGGTATCTGGGAAATCATTTCCTCTACCTTGGATGGACACCTATTTACAATAACAGTGTGTGACATTAATCTTGTTGGGGAGTCAAGCATATCCTGCACTTCCTGAGCGTGGTTTTCGGGTATGTCCAAGAACACACCTTCAGGAGTACAATATATGACACATCCCATTTTGCACAGTAAATCTCTCCCTAGGAGATTAGTCGGAGCCGATGCAGCCAGCAGAAAAGAATGCTTGGTATGCAAAGGCCCTATCGTAATCTCTGCAGGTTTGCTTAAAGGGTAGTGTTGTACTACTCCTGTTACTCCCATGGCTGGAATTGTTTTACCAGTGGTTCTCATGCCCACGGTCGAATTTATCACTGACTTGGCCGCCCCCGTATCTACAAGGAAATTTAGAGATTTACCAGCTACATCAATTGTGACCTCGGGTTCACTTCCAAGGCTCGCAATTAATTTAACTGGCTGCAGACTACAGGTGTGGCCCCACCCCTATTGTATGTGGTGACCTCCCTGCATTGCGCTGGCAGCTATTACCTGTGAAGGGGGTAAATGGGAACTATCAGAGACTTGCCAGTCTCTTCTTGGGGAATACCTTTTTGTTTCCCCTGTGTGTGGCTCATAACTCCGTGTCTGCGGTCCTTGATCCCAATTTCGTGTGTCATGTCGTTGTCTAAGGGTTTGGTATGAGTTTTGTACATTTTTCACTCTACAGTCTCGTGCAAAATGTCCCTCTTTGTGACAATTATAAGAAACTACCACATTTGACTTACCCACAGGGGTCTGAGACTTATGCTGAGTTGGCCTTGTGGTAAGGGCCTGTATACTTACGGCCATCAGCTTATCACTCTGCGACTCCCTGTGTCTGGTGATGTTCCGATCATGATCAATAGCGGCCTCTCTCAAAGTAGCCACCGACAAACCTCGCCAACATGGTTGGGTGGTCTGTACCCTTGTCCTCAATACTTCCTTTAAACCATCCATTAACACAGATACTGCTACTTCTCTATGATTGACATTTGTCTTAATGTCTTCTATCCCTGTATACTTAGCCATTTCCTGCAGTGCCCGATGAAAATAATCAGCAGCTATTTCTCCCTCTTTTTGCTTGATGGAGAAAATGTTGTTCCATTTAGCAACAGCTGGGAAATATACTCCCAGCTGCAAATTAATTCTTTTCACATTATCTTGATTGTACTCCTCAGTAAGGGGTACCTCTTCATTTAGTCTACAGTCAGCTATAAAATTCGCTGAGTCGACATTGGAGGGTAAACATGCCCTCAGTAATGTCCGCCAATCTTTGTTATTGGGCTCCACAGTATTTCCTAGCTCTCTAATGTACTTCTGGCTTGCAACTAGATCTTTCCTAGGATCAGGGAATTCAGACACCATTGATCTTAATTCCGTTCGGGAAAAGGGGCAGTGCATTGCGATGTTTCTGACAGGAGTGACTCCTGAAGTGTCAGTTTTCCCATTTGGTACTGCAATTACCATAACGGGATTAAGTTCAATAACATCATTCTGAGTAGATTCTACAACATGTGGTGTAATGGTTTCTGCATAGTGTACAGTGCCGTACTTACCAGTTGATACGACCTCACCTGTCCCTCCACTAGGGGCCTTTGATACTGCTCTTACTGGTTGGGCCATGCCCCCTGTTGTTTCTGCTATGGTGGCTGCTAGAGAGAGTGCCGATATTGTTGTGGGCTCATCCTCTTGGTCACAATCCTGGGGAAAGTTTAAAACAGGGTACAGCTTGCACGGGTTAGTATTAGCTTAGTTACATTATTCTTAACATCTATACAGTTACTAAGTGCATGTTTATCATACACCAGTGTGCCATTCTCTGTAACCACTTTCTCTCCTGTTATGTATGGTGGTGCTGGTGCGGTGGCTATCAGTTTCCTGATAGGGTTAGATCCAGCCGCTTGAGCCAATCCTCTTTGTATTTCACCTTCCTGTTGCCATAATTGTAAATAATCATAATGTTTGATCCGTGTCTTTGCAGATTTAATGAGACATATCCTTCTCCTTAGATTTTGTAACACCTCGGGGCTAAAACTGCCTACCCGTGGGAACTTTTCCCCGTCATGCACAGTCATTCTTTCCCATTCATCGCACAAAACCTCTGTGTGTGAACCGTATTTTTCACACATGATATACCTTGCCGACCCTATTGGCCGGCTTACTAAATCAACCTGAACCAAGGTTGATCGCCCCCTACCTGAACAACTGGCCCCCATCTTGCAGGTGTTGCTTTCACTACCTCTGACCTTCAAATCAGGGTCTTCAGTGAACCCTTACAAAAACCAAGATGTCCGGGGTAGGCCGACGGTGAAAGTTCGACTGAGTGCTTCCACCCACTCCTCGCCCACGTTTGCCAGTACTTCAATCACTGACTCAGAGTGGCTCAACCTAGGGCCCCTATGAACCTTTATTTACTGGGGCGTTGTGGGAGTAGGTTACCCGTCCCCAGCAAGTATCAGTTGTTAGAGAATTCCTGAGTGACCAGCGAACCTCCCTTAAAATAAAAAATTACACAAATCACGTTAGAATGTACAAATAGCGTTTATGACCCCTCTAGCGTACGCAATTGGTACTGGGTCAAGTTACAAACTAATGCACACAATTACATGCGGTACAATCGTACTGCACATAAGCAACTAATCTTATGTGCGGAACGACCAACGGAATCGAAAATTACGGCTGCGAATTCCTTCAGCCAGAGCTTGATGGCCTATATGTGTCACGATCCGGGTATCTGGACGCCATTACTTACCCTTCAGATGCCTCCTAAGGCTGGCTCAGCGTTCCAGGACCGGATTCCGCTGTTCCTGAGTTTCCACATGCAGAATGTCAGAGTGGTGATTTCATCAGCCGCGGCCTCCGCTGTGCCCGCGTGGTTAAGTGTGCGCTTGTCAGTCTGGCGTCTCCTGTGGCCGGCGTCGCCATTACTGTTTCAATTCTCAAATGGATTACAAACCAAACTTCCCTCCAAGTGTCTGCATGGGCGCAGCCATCTTGGATTTTGTCATCTGATTATTTCCACCAATCTGCTGTCTGTATTGTTGATTTGCATAATTGCCTAGCCAACCCCTTCCTTGCTGCAGGTATAAGTATGCTGTGCCTGAGCAAGGAAGGCGTCAGTGCTTTGGTTGTCTAACCTAGTTCCAGTTTGTCTCTCTCCTGTGGTTGTCTTCCAGGTTCCAGCTCCTGTCTCCAGACTTCTGCTATAGAGACCCGCACCAGCATTCCATCTGCGGTGTAGCCTGACTCCCCGATCCATTCTGGACTCACCTGTTTCCAGCTCAAACAATCACCTGCTTCCAGGCCAGCTTCCAGCAGTGTATAGCTTCTCTTAAAGGGCCGGTGTCCTTTTCTGCAGTTTACCACTCTCCACCGGTATTATTATTTCACCGCTCTCAAACTCCAAACTTCATTATTATTTCATCGCTCTCAAGTTCGTTTATTATTTAACTGGTTCCAGCCAGTATCCACTCCGTACCAACAACAGTCTGGTTCCAGCCAGTATCCACAGCAGCCGTTTTACCTTCAGCAGCCCAGCCTTTCCTGGAACATCAGCTGGTACGATCCTGGGTTCTCTCCATTGCTACAGTCAGGCCTGGTAAGGACTTTCCAACTAGAAGATTATAAGAACTGTCTCACACTACCAGTGCCTGTGGCCCTTGCCACCCTGTAGTACCCAGGAATTGTATTTATCCTCTGTTGACTTTTATGTTTCCTTTACTGCTGCTGTGTTACGGAATTTGTCATAATAAACATCATTGACTTTTATCCTGGTTGTCGTGGTCACGCCTTCGGGCAGTTATTCTACATGTTACTTACATGTCTAGGGGTCTGATACAACCTCCCAGGTTCCGTTACATCTCAGCCCCTACAACTGAGGCTGCCTCCTGTCAGCTCAGGCCCTCAGTTGTGACAGTAAGCACTGACCTAATGAATCCAGCCGGAGACCAGGATCAAGCGGCCAGGCCGATGCAAGAACTGGCAGCCCGACTTGAACATCAGGAGGCTGCACAGGGCCACATCATCCGCTGTCTCCAGGATCTCTCTACACGGCTGGATGGGATTCAAACGACCCTCCGTGGACCTGGCACGTCCGGTGCGTCCACTACAGTGACACCAGCTGTAACCCCACCCAACTTACCCATTTCCAGTCCACATCTTCATCTTCCAACGCCAGCAAAATTTGATGGATCTCCAAGGTTCTGCAGGGGATTTCTCAATCAATGTGAAATCCACTTTGAGCTTCTACCTGGCAATTTCTTCAGTGACCGTACCAAAATTGCCTATATCATCTCCCTTCTCAGTGGCTCAGCCCTTGACTGGGCATCACCTTTATGGGAGAAGTCTGATCCCCTGCTATCCTCCTATACTGACTTTGTAGCTACATTCAGGCGCATCTTCGACGAGCCAGGCCGGATAACATCTGCTTCATCTGAGATTCTCCGTTTACGCCAGGGAACACGTACTGTGGGACAGTATCTTATACAGTTTAAAATCCTGGCATCCGAACTGGCATGGAACGACGAGGCCCTGTATGCTGCATTCTGGCATGGCTTATCAGAACGCATCAAGGATGAGTTAGCTACCAGAGACTTGCCCTCTAAGTTGGATGAGCTAATTTCTCTTTGCACGAAGGTTGATCTACGTTTCAGAGAGAGAGCAACCGAGCGAGGAAGATCATCTACTCCTAAATCTTCTGCTCCTCCTCCTCGTCAACCATCTCCATCCAAGGATGAGCCTATGCAAATTAGTCGTTCCCGTCTATCTCCCGCTGAGCGCCGAAGACGTCTCTCTGAGTCTCTCTGTCTCTACTGTGCAGCTCCGTCGCACACCATCAATGCCTGTCCCAAACGTCCGGGAAACTCCAGATCCTAGCTCGCCAAGGAGAGGGCCGGCTAGGAGTAATGATCTCCTCTCCATCTCCTCATGACTGTAACCTCCCAGTGTCGCTCCAAATTGCTCAACGTTACAGGAACGTCATTGCCCTCCTTGATTCCGGAGCAGCTGGGAATTTCATAACCGAAGCTTATGTTAAACGGTGGTCCCTACCCACCGAGAGACTGTCCTCGTCCATCTCTTTGACTGCCGTGGATGGCAGCAAGATTTTTGACGCAGTCATTTCCTTAAGGACTCTTCCAGTTCGTCTGAGAGTGGGAGTTCTTCATTCTGAGTATATTTCTTTTTTAGTGATTCCAAGAGCCACACATCCAGTGGTTTTAGGCCTTCCATGGCTCCGTCTCCACAACCCATCAATTGACTGGACGACTACGCAAATACTGGCATGGGGTCCCTCCTGTGCTGAGACTTGTTTAGCCAAAGTTCTTCCTGTTTGTTCTTCCTTCCCCAGGTCATCTGATGTTCCGCCTCCTCCATATCAAGACTTCACGGACGTGTTCAGTAAAGCCTCTGCTGATATCCTTCCTCCTCATAGAGAATGGGACTGCCCAATCGACCTCATTCCAGGGAAGGTTCCACCGCGAGGCCGAACTTATCCGTTGTCTCTGCCTGAGACACACTCCATGGAAGAGTACATCAAAGAGAACCTGGCGAAGGGTTTCATCCGACCATCTTCTTCTCCAGCCGGCGCAGGCTTCTTCTTCGTTAAGAAGAAAGACGGTGGTCTGCGTCCGTGCATCGACTACAGAGGTCTGAACGACATTACCGTCAAGAACCGATACCCTTTACCCCTGATTACCGAGCTCTTTGATAGAGTTAGTGGTGCAACTATTTTCACAAAGCTGGACTTGAGGGGTGCCTAAAATCTCATCCGAATCCGTGAGGGTGACGAGTGGAAGACCGCCTTTAACACCCGTGACGGACATTATGAGTACCTCGTCATGCCCTTCGGATTGAGCAACGCTCCAGCAGTCTTCCAGCACTTCGTGAATGAGATTTTCAGGGACATCTTGTACCGCCATGTCGTGGTTTATCTAGACGACATCCTCATCTTTGCTAATAATCTCGAAGATCATCGTTTCTGGGTAAAAGAGGTTCTTTCCCGTCTCCGTGTCAATCACCTCTATTGTAAATTGGAGAAGTGTGTGTTTGAAGTTAAAACCATTCCGTTTCTAGGTTACATTGTGTCCGGTTCCGGACTAGAGATGGATCCTGAGAAACTCCAAGCAATCCAGAATTGGCCTATACCCTTAAGCCTCAAAGGGGTCCAGAGGTTCTTAGGGTTCGCCAATTATTATAGAAAATTTATACGAGACTTTTCCACCATTGTGGCGCCTATCACTGCATTAACCAAGAAAGGTGCTAATCCGTCCAAGTGGTCCGAGGAAGCTACACAGGCCTTTCACCTTCTGAAGCAACGGTTCATCTCTGCACCAGTTCTGAAACAGCCCGACACCGACTCTCCTTTTATCTTAGAGGTAGATGCCTCCTCCGTTGGAGTAGGAGCAGTGTTATCCCAGAGGGCCAAAGATGGACATCTACATCCTTGCAGTTTCTTCTCCCGGAAGTTCTCCCCAGCTGAGCGCAACTATGCCATTGGCGATCAGGAGTTGCTAGCCATCAAGCTCGCTCTGGAGGAGTGGAGATACCTGTTGGAGGGAGCTTCCCACTCAATCACCATACTTACCGACCACAAAAATCTTTTATATCTCAAAGGCGCACAATGTCTGAATCCTCGTCAGGCCAGATGGGCACTTTTCTTCTCTAGGTTTGACTTTAAACTCCAGTTCTGTCCGGGTTCTCAGAATCGTAAGGCCGATGCCCTTTCCCGCTCATGGGAGCAAGAAAATGAGTCCGAGTCTGCAGACAAGCATCCTATTATTAATCCGTTGGCATTCTCCACGGTAGGGATGGACTCTACGCCTCCACCAGGGAAAAGTTTTGTTAAGCCAGTTCTAAGGAAGAAGCTCATGCATTGGGCCCATGCTTCCCGTTTTGCTGGACATACAGGCATTCAGAAAACCCTTGAATTTATTTCTAGGTCCTACTGGTGGCCAACTCTGAAGAAGGACGTTATGGAATTTATTGCCTCCTGCCCAAAGTGTGCCCAACACAAAGTCTCCCGCCAGTCGCCTGCGGGGCAACTGGTTCCATTATCTGTTCCCCGTCGACCTTGGACCCATTTGTCGATGGACTTTGTTTCCGATCTACCTATCTGCAACAAGTTTAATACCATCTGGGTGGTAGTTGACCGGTTCACCAAGATGGCACATTTCATCCCTCTCACCGGTCTTCCGTCAGCTTCCAAGTTGGCTCAAGTGTTTATACAAGAGATCTTCCGACTTCACGGTCTTCCTGAAGAGATCATCTCGGATCGTGGAGTACAATTTGTAGCCAAATTTTGGCGAAGTTTGTGTCAAGCCCTCCAAGTCAAGTTAAAGTTTTCCACGGCTTACCATCCTCAGACCAATGGTCAAACCGAGAGGGTGAATCAGGACTTGGAGGCCTTCCTCCGTATATATGTGTCTTCCTCTCAAGATGACTGGGTTCAACTCCTTCCTTGGGCCGAGTTCAGCCACAACAATCAATACCATTCCTCATCTTCTTCTACACCATTTTTCATTAATTATGGATTCCACCCTAAAGTCCCAGAATTCCAACCGCTTCCTGCAACTTCTGTTCCAGCAGTGGATGTCACCTTGCGTCAGTTTTCAAATAACTGGAGGAACGTCCGCGCAGCCCTGCTTAAAGCCTCATTCAGGTATAAGAAGTTTGCCGATAGGAAGCGTAGAGCGGTTCCTGCTCTCAAGGTGGGTGATCGTGTGTGGCTGTCCACGAAGAATTTGAGGTTGAGAGTTCCCAGCATGAAATTTGCACCTCGCTACATCGGACCCTTCAAGATTGAACAAGTCATCAATCCTGTTGCCTACAGGTTACAGTTACCATCCTTCTTGAAAATACCCAGGACATTTCATGTTTCTTTGTTGAAACCGCTGATCCTGAATCGGTTTCATTCCGCACTTCCTCCAGCTCCCAAAGTTCAGACTCAACGGGGAGTCGAGTACGAGGTGGCCAAGATTTTGGACTCACGTTTCCGTTACGGTCAGTTACAATACCTCATTGACTGGAAGGGCTATGGTCCTGAAGAACGCTCTTGGACCAATGCCTCAGACGTCCATGCTCCTGCCTTGGTCCGAAATTTCCACGCAAAGTTTCCTTTAAAGCCTAAGAAGTGTCCTGGGGCCACTCCTAAAGGGGGGGGTGCTGTCACGATCCGGGTATCTGGACGCCATTACTTACCCTTCAGATGCCTCCTAAGGCTGGCTCAGCGTTCCAGGACCGGATTCCGCTGTTCCTGAGTTTCCACATGCAGAATGTCAGAGTGGTGATTTCATCAGCCGCGGCCTCCGCTGTGCCCGCGTGGTTAAGTGTGCGCTTGTCAGTCTGGCGTCTCCTGTGGCCGGCGTCGCCATTACTGTTTCAATTCTCACATGGATTACAAACCAAACTTCCCTCCAAGTGTCTGCATGGGCGCAGCCATCTTGGATTTTGTCATCTGATTATTTCCACCAATCTGCTGTCTGTATTGTTGATTTGCATAATTGCCTAGCCAACCCCTTCCTTGCTGCAGGTATAAGTATGCTGTGCCTGAGCAAGGAAGGCGTCAGTGCTTTGGTTGTCTAACCTAGTTCCAGTTTGTCTCTCTCCTGTGGTTGTCTTCCAGGTTCCAGCTCCTGTCTCCAGACTTCTGCTATAGAGACCCGCACCAGCATTCCATCTGCGGTGTAGCCTGACTCCCCGATCCATTCTGGACTCACCTGTTTCCAGCTCAAACAATCACCTGCTTCCAGGCCAGCTTCCAGCAGTGTATAGCTTCTCTTAAAGGGCCGGTGTCCTTTTCTGCAGTTTACCACTCTCCACCGGTATTATTATTTCACCGCTCTCAAACTCCAAACTTCATTATTATTTCATCGCTCTCAAGTTCGTTTATTATTTAACTGGTTCCAGCCAGTATCCACTCCGTACCAACAACAGTCTGGTTCCAGCCAGTATCCACAGCAGCCGTTTTACCTTCAGCAGCCCAGCCTTTCCTGGAACATCAGCTGGTACGATCCTGGGTTCTCTCCATTGCTACAGTCAGGCCTGGTAAGGACTTTCCAACTAGAAGATTATAAGAACTGTCTCACACTACCAGTGCCTGTGGCCCTTGCCACCCTGTAGTACCCAGGAATTGTATTTATCCTCTGTTGACTTTTATGTTTCCTTTACTGCTGCTGTGTTACGGAATTTGTCATAATAAACATCATTGACTTTTATCCTGGTTGTCGTGGTCACGCCTTCGGGCAGTTATTCTACATGTTACTTACATGTCTAGGGGTCTGATACAACCTCCCAGGTTCCGTTACATCTCAGCCCCTACAACTGAGGCTGCCTCCTGTCAGCTCAGGCCCTCAGTTGTGACAATATGGGTACCGCACCAACCCTCCTGTGGTTGTGCTTCTTGACTCTATCTATAGCGGACTTCCTAGTCTGCTGTACCTAGACCTCCTGGTCTGTCTCTCTGGACCTCCTGGTCCGTGACCTCCTGGTCTGCTATACTCTAATGCTCTTATTTCAATATTTAACAAGGGATGCCTCCCAAGCCACCACGCGCTGTCACTTTCACGGATGTACCTCTACGAGAACTCGATTTCTAGGTTCCAACCAAAAATGAGAAAGTTATATATATATGCACACACTCTTTCACCTCATATACTCTTTACTTTCGTTTCTGTACAGAAATCCCTTTCATTCAGTATCGCAGTCTAGTCCCAAAGGAGTTACAACTAGAGAAGGATTTATTACGCTAAAATTTAGGACACTGAGATTGACTTGCGCTATTATCGCGTTGCTTCCGTATCGCCTACTAAAACAATACTATCGTGTGATTTGTATTACGTGGGCTTACCCATACGCTCCGTTGCGTAATATACGCTACGTGTGTAAGCCCTTGCATCGCGTACGCTTGTCCCGCCCTTTGTTAGGGACACGTGTACACAGGCCAGACACGTTCACAGTAACACAAGTAACACGTTTCTATCAATGCAAATGATATTTAACTGTAATCATTTACTGAGCACCACACAGAACTTCCTTGTATCTTAGGCAAAGCCGTGTGCGTGTTTTACAAATTACTTCCTTACGTATTAATTTTACTTTTAACTACCAATAGCAACAAATCTTTCTCAGCATGTTATCAATGATAATGGCAAACAGGAGAGTGAGATGTGAAAATTACACAAATGAAAAATGCAGGTGTGTGCGTGTGTTGCGTACGCAATGTGTATCAAACAGAAATAAAACAATTTTAAAAGACAATAGCGTACTGTTCTTACCTTCCGGTTCCGGATTCCACCAGCACTCCTACAGCGATGCAGACGCTTATCTAGTCAGCACTACCGTATCCCTCACCACCAACACGGAAACGAAGGGATACACCTTCCCGCCCTTTGCTGACAGATAAAGTCTGCTTGTGTTCGCTAGAGCGGATATGTGGAGGACGGACGAGCCGCCAATTGATAAAGCTAATTATTTATCTTATAACATTCACTATATATTGGTAAGAGACTCAGTACGGAATGGGCGTACAGGGTACCGCAATGGTACGCACTTAGCGTAGCAGACGCTAGGCCTTGGTCGAGACGCACGAGCGGCACGTTCGCTCACGGCTTACGCTGGGTATCGAGCACGCTATAGGCAGTCCGAGTACCGTAATGCTACGCTACTAGCGTAGCGGACGCTGTGTCCACGAGAGGAACACGAGCGGCGCAGACGCTCACAGGATGACACGCAGTAAACCTTGTATGCAACACACTGAAAGGCTAGCTTATACTGTAAACCTTGGTCTTGTAATGTTAACACAATGTAACGCTGATTAACCTCTATTACATAAAAGCTGATTGAGCGATTGAGACGCTCAGAAACCCTCTATACTAGCTAGAGAAACACAGACACTTTGCTTAGGTTCCAACACCTTTACTGACAAGATTTAGCTATGTAAAAAGGGGAAAACAGTTAACAGCTTATACAATACAGCACTAACATAAAACACCTAAACAGAATAACTGAAAATATACAATATACAACAGCGTCTTAATCCTAAACAATAACAGTGAGAGAGAGAGAGTATGGCAAAATACAAACAGAGAATAAGTTGGTTACAGAGAACTTACACACGTGGGGAACGATCGCTGCGCAGTCCTGGATCCAGCTCTCTAGTTAGTCAATGATGAAAACCGTTGTGGAGAGTAGACTGAGCTGGCCCTGGCTGGCTGTTCTTATATACACTACATACAGTACACTACAAAGGGCCCTACAATCTCATTGTTCATTGGACACAGGAATCTGTCTTCACATTATAACAAAAGGTCATAGGTTGATTCGAACAGGTGGGCTGTGACTATTTCATACTGCTCAGGTGGGAGGGAATCTCAGGATTCCCGCCGCATGGATAATGAACTGCAAATACAGTAAATGTCCATAAACTTCTTATAAACATAACTATTCGCAGGAGCAATTAATCTCTTTCAAACCAACACCGGAATGTTACTAATAATATACTCTACCGTTGCATACTAAACACCACTGCTCAAAACCTGTCTGACCCTTCGTATCATGTGAAGAGGGATCTCTCTGTCCATGAACCAGTTACACTAAACAAACTTACTGAAATTATTAAGGGGATCATAACCTATAAAATATACTATTTGGATTAACTATGTAACGATCGAGTCGCCCGCCAGACGCACACAAACTCTACCGTAAATGCACATACCACGCGCCTGAGCGCACGACTGTGGAGGCGCCGTCACGCAACTGCGAATATGCGCACGCACGGGAGAGAATGTGCACGTGCAGCGGGCAAGCGCATGGGGTTAGTACAAGGCATCATAGATCGCTATATTTTTCGACTTTGACACAGTGTGCAACTGTCTCACTCACTGGCAGTCTCAGGATGAATCATGAATCATGACATGACTCTCCCTCCCCCCTCCCACTGGGTGTCACCTGGTATAGCCTCTGGCCAATCACAGCTAAAGACACACAGCAGAAGACACTGACTGAAGGACACACTGAGTCTCCTCCCTCTGGCTGAGAGAAGCTGCTGCTGCAGCTGTCTCCACTCATTACACAGTGAGTGACTCGAATCATTCATACTTCCTGATGATTCCAGTCACTGTGTTCAGACAGAGAGTCAGTAGCCATTTCTACCCGGAGAGGACGAGCAGCACGCGCGCCGCACCCCCCCTCCACCCCGCACGGCACACAGACTCCTCGCCTGCCTGGTGTGAGGCATCTGGAGCAGAGGAGAGCTGCTTGTGAGTAGGAGGGGGAGACGGCGGCTGGGAGCTACAGGAAGCAGGTGAGGTGACATTCATGTTTAACTGCCCACTCCTTCCCAGCACTGCTTCTCATCCTGCCACCCCCCCACCCACTCAGCAACATTGCTCCCATCCTGCCACCACCCCTCTCAGCACCATTACTCCCATTCTGCCCCCCCCCACCCACTCAGCAACATTGCTTCCATCCTGCCACCACCCCTCTCAGCACCATTGCTCCCATTCTGCCACCCCCCCCACCCACTCAGCAACATTGCTCCAATCCTGCCACCACCCCTCTCAGCACCATTGCTCCAATTCTGCCCCCCCCCCACCCACTTAGCACAATTGCTCCCATCCGGCCTCCCCTGCTCTGCACCAATACTCCCATCCTGCCCCCCCTGCTCCACACCACTACTCCCATCCTACCCTCCCTACTGTACGCCACTGCTCTCATTCTGCCACCCTGCTCTGCACTACTACTCCTACTATCCTGCCCCCTTGCCGCATAATTCTCCTCCTATCTTACCTCCCTGAGCCACACTACTGTTCTTCCTATCCTGCCCCTTTCTCTGCACTACTACTCCTCCTATCCTGCCCCATTGCTCCACACTACTCCTCCTGCTCAGCACTACTCCTCCTCCTATCCTGCCCCCTGCTCTGCAATACTACTCCCATACTGCCCGCTGCTCCATACTACTCCTCCACCTCAATGTACTGTGCAATGTGACCCGATGACGTCGCACCACGCGAACGGCCGCCCATCTGCCCGTGTTCTCCTGCTAGACCCTCCAACTCCACTGACGAGGCTGAAAGACAGTGAAGGGTGGGCGACTGAGAGGCACAGACAGAAGGGTGGGAGGCTCAGAGGCACAGAGTGAAGTGGGGAGAATGAGAGACAAAGTGAGGGGTATTGCGAGAGATTCAGATGGGAGATGATGGTGTGGCTGAGAGACGACGCAGGGAGGAGACGATGGTGTGGCTGAGAGACGACGCAGGGAGGAGATGATGGTGTGGCTGAGAGACGATACAGGGCGGAGATAATGGTGTGGCTGAGAGATGCAGGAAAGGGGTAATGGTGTGGCTGATAGATGCAGAGGGAAGGAGGTGACATGAGTCTGGTTGAACCTCTGTTGTATGATGATCACTTTGGTTATATTCCTACACAAACAGACATCTTCCGGATCATGTGATCTCCTACATGAATAGTGATTACCGACTGAAGACGCTGTCTGCCCAGGAAGGATACATTTCTTCAGAGGTTCCCCGTTATGAGAAACCACCATATAGGTAAGGTGCATATTGAATAAAAAAGAATGCCAATAGGCAGTGCTAGACACGCCCGATAGGTGTTGCTAGACATGCCCAGTAGGTAGGTGGTACTAGACACACCTCTACGACGGTGCACCCCCTAATAAAATGTGCTGCGCACGCCTACGTGCGGCGGGGGCTGCGGCGGGGGAGAGTGGCGGGTACTTTAGTTTGTAATGGGCTGAGCTCACCCATGCTTTATCAGGGACCCAAGGCTCAGGGCTGTACTCCTTATGTTGTATTCTATGCTGCTGGTAGAGTGGAACATTAATGTGCTCTCCCTGGCGTCACCCTCTTCCTGTCACCCTCTTCCTGTCACCCACTTACTGTCACCGACTGCTGTCACCCACAGCTGGCACTGACTGCTGTCAACCTCTCCCTGTCACCCTCTCCCCGTTACCCACAGCTGGCACCGACTGCTGTCACTCTCTCCCTGGCGTCACCCTCTCCCCGTCACCCACAGCTGTCACCCTCTCCCTGTCACCCTCTCCCTGTCGTTGCCCTCTCAACGTCACCCACAGCTGGCACTGACTGCTGTCACCCTCTCCCTGTCACCCTCTCTCCGTCACCCACAGCTGGCATCGACTGCTGTCACCCTCTACCTGGCGTCACCCTCTCTCCGTCACCCACAGCTGGCACCGACTGCAGTCACCCTCTCCCCCTCTTCCTGTCACCAACTCCCTGGCATCAACCTCTTCCTGTCACCCTCTCCCTGTGACCCACAGCTGGCATTGACTGCTGTCACCCTCTCCTTGTGACCCTCTTGCTGTCACCAGCTCCCTGGCATCATCCGACCTCTCCCTGGCGTCACCCACTGCTGTCACCCTCTCCCTGTCACAAACTGCTGTCATCCTTTCCATGGCATCACCAACTGCTATCACTCTCTCACTGGTAGCACCCTCTCCCTGTCACCCTCTCCCTAGCATCACTCACTGCTGTCACCCACTGTCTCTCCCTGGCATCACCCACTGCTTTTCTTTGTCACCCACTGACCCAGGGACAGAGCTGGTAGCAGGCATTGGCTTGGGGGCGGTGGCGGACATCAGCGGGACACGGCAGACATTATGGCTGCAGTGCCTCACCAGCCACTGACCTCACCGCACGCCACTGATTTGCACGCCCCCTGCAAGTGCTGGAAGGAGCACCCGCAGTCCAGTTCCTGATAGTCAAATTGAAGATGTCACTCACCAGAATGAGGATTTGGGTGTTGCTGGTGCTGGGGAGGAAATTGACAAGGAAGATTCTGATGGTGAGGTGGTTTGTTTAAGTCAGGCACCTGGGGAGACACCTGTTGTTGTTCATTTTTCTTTGCATCATGTGCTGTTTGGGGACTATTTTTTGAAGTGCCATCCTGTCTGACACTGCAGTGCCACTCCTAGATGGGCCAGGTGTTTGTGTCGGCCACTTGAGTCGCTTAGCTTAGTCACACAGCTACCTCATTGCACCTCTTTTTTTCTTTGCATAATGTGCTGTTTGGGGACAATTTTTTTAATCTGCCATCCTGTCTGACACTGCAGTACCACTCCTAGATGGGCCAGGTGTTTGTGTCAGCCACTTGGGTCGCTTAGCTTAGTCACACAGCTACCTCATTGCTCCTCTTTTTTTCTTTGCATCATGTGCTGTTTGGGGACTATTTTTTAAATCTGCCATCCTGTCTGACACTGCAGTGCCACTCCTAGATGGACCAGGTGTTTGTGTCGGCCACTTGGGTCTCTTAGCTTAGTCATCCAGCGACCTCGGTGCAAATTTTAGGACTAAAAATAATATTGTGAGGTGTGAGGTGTTCAGAATATACTGGAAATGAGTGGAAATTATGGTTATTGAGGTTAATAATACTATGGGATCAAAATGACCCCCAAATTCTATGATTTAAGCTGTTTTTGAGGGTTTTTTGTAAAAAAACACCCAAATCCAAAACACACCCGAATCCGACAAAAAATTTTCAGGGAGGTTTTGCCAAAACGCATCCGAATCCAAAACACGTCCGCGGAACCGAATCCAAAAACAAAAACAAAACCCTAAAAATTTCCGGTGCACATCACTACTTACAGTATAACCAATGCTGGGAAATGGCACTGATGAGCCCATTTGAATGTATGTATCTCTGACTTCTTATTTTCCCCAAGAATGTAACAGCTACATAATGGGTAAAAGGTGTAATCAGGGAGATTGATGGTCTATTCAGGGAGTGAGGGAGATTGCTTTTATTTCAGGGAGTCTCCTGCAGAATGAGGGAGGGTAGGCACCTATGCTCTAACCTCTCACAGCATGTGAGAGTAGCTGCTCCTCCTATGTGGCAGACTGTGTCACACCGCGAGTCTGAGCTGTTAGAGAAGAAAAATTGGCGGCAAGGGAGGGTTTCTAAGTACTCGGAACCCCCCCTTCCCCCCCATGCATGCTCTTATGTAAGGGGAAGAACAGGGGGTTAACATAATGACGTCCGATGCATGGCTTGCGTTGCGTGAACAATAACACCCAAATGGACAATCTGATCAAAATTTGGATTGCACCTCCAGTGTGTAGAATTTAATAAACTGCAAAAATGCAAAAACCCTCACTCACTGACTCACTCACACATTCACTGACTCATCACTAATTCTTTTACTTCCCGATATGTTAGGAAGATGAAATGTAACACAGGTATTCTTCAGGTGGGAAATAGGAAAACGATGTTATTAGAATTCTAATAAACCTCCCCTAAGGAGATGAATAGGGGGTTGACATAATGACATCATTACCGATGCGTGGCTTGCGTTGCATGAACAATAACATCCAAACGGACAATTGGATCGAAATTTGGATTGCACCTCCAGTGCGTAGAATTTTATAAACTGCAAAAATGGTCTTGTCACTTTTTACCGTATCTGCTACGAGTGCTCCACGGGTAACACCAAGAACCGTGGATTAATATTTACCTACATTAAGACGTCTCAAATTTACATCTCTATACATTTACCACGTTTTTAACACTCATTTATATTTACAACCGTGAAAATCAGAAACTCCCGTGCGAAGAACGGGGAGAACAGCTAGTGGAGTATATAATGAGTGATGTGATTCACGTTTACCTCTATTGTTTAGGTATAGTAATAGAACAGATGTCTCAGAAAGTGATATTTCATATACTTCAAGCCCTACACAGCAAAGCTATTCATAGATCGTGCTGCTACAATAGCATCTTCTCCATCTGTATAGTGACAATATTATTATCACTGCCAGTTATTTATATAGTGCACACATATTCCGCAGTGCTTTACAGAGAATATTTGCCCATTCACATCAGTCCCTGCCCCAGTGGAGCTTACAATCTATGGGGCAGATGTATTAACCTGGAGAAGGTATAAAGAAGTGATAAACCAGTAATATGTGAAAGGTGATAAAGGCACCAGCCAATCAGATCATAACTGTTAATTTACATATTGGAGCTGATTGGCTGGAGCTAATGAACCTACCAGTATATTTTTGGATTGTGGGAGGAAACCGGAGCACCCAAAGGAAACCCACGCAAGTACGGGGAGAATATACAAACTCCACACAGTTAGGGTCATGGTGGAAATTGAACCCATGACCTCAGTGTTGTGAGGCAGTAATGCTAACCATTACACTATCTGTGCTGGGGTCAGTTAAACTAAGAAGAAGCCAACAATTTACAGTATCCCTCTGCCTCACTTCCAATAGCCCCTAGATCAGGCATGTCCAAACTGCGGCCCTCCAGGTGTTGAGAAACTACACATCCCAGCCAGGGCCGGTTCGAATGCCCTCGGCGCCCCGGGCAGAGAATGGGGGCGTGGCTTACTACAGGGGGTGTGGTCAGTCACGCCCCCTGTACAGCAGAAGCGCAGCTTAAATGCTGAGCGGTGCGCGATGACGTCATCGCGCACCGCACAGCAAAAGATCCTCTCCGCGAAGGGAAACTAGACGCGTAGTGTCTAGTTCCCTTCGCGGAGAGGACCTTTGCTGTACGGTGCGTGATGACGTCATCGCGCACCGCTCAGTAATGGTCCTCTTTGCGAAGGGAAACTAGACGCTACGCGTCTAGTTCCCTTCACGGGACCAGAGCCGCAGGAGCCGGGGGGACACAGCGGGCAGCGGAGGGCACAGCAGTGGCGGATCTTGCCATGGTGCGGCGCCCTCCGGATGGCGCCAGCGCCCTCCGGAAGGCGGCGCCCCGGGCAAAAGTACTGCTTGCCCGTGGCAAGATCCACTACTGATCCCAGCATGCCCTGACAAAGCTTTAGCATTCTCTGACAGCAAAACTGTGTCAGGGCATGCTGGGATATGTAGTTTCACAACAGCTGGAGGGACGCAGTTTGGACATGCCTGCCCTAGATGATGCATTTTAATATGCACAACAATTGGTTTGCGAACTGAAATATATTAGAGATGAGCGGGTTCGGATTTACTCGGTTCTTAACGCCAGAATTATCGCAAGTTCTTTTTTTTCTGGATTTTTCTTATTAGCTAACCAAAACACGTGACGTCCGTGAGCCAATAAGGAGATTCGGATAAATCCGAGTAAAACCAAACTCGCTCATCTCTAAAATATATGCGATTTAGAGGAGAATTTGGGGTGAAATCAGGACGCTTTAGGGTGCTGCTGCTGGGATTTCAGGACTTTTACAACAGCACATCACTTGCAATTCACCCCCAATCAAAATTGACCTATATAAGATATAGGGGGAGAGGTATCAAGCCTTGGAGAGAGACAAAGTAGAGAAACTGCCCAAAGCGACCAATCATTTTCTGTCGTTTCATAGACTGTGCTAAAGGATAGAAGCTAGATGATTGCTTTATGCAACTTCTCCACTCTATCTTTCTCCAAGTAAATAAAAAATTAAGTTTTGGGAACAATTTTCCCTGTTAGGCAACTTTGTTTTATGGCAAAAAGTCGCTGCCAGCCGCATTCGCCCCGTGTTATTATCTAGAAATCCAATTTGATTGACCTAGAAACTTCCGGGCACGCACAACAGTAGTCATTCAGCGATAGGATCAGTTTTACAACAAAGAAAATAGTTGATAGCATCTCTGCCTTCATCAGACGCAAACCCAGTTGGATACTCTCATTTGACTCCGTACCCCCCAATGCTTTAGCACATTTTGACATGAATTCTTGTTACAATATGTTGAGATACAACATTATTTCATTTTGATAGACGGCGGGGAATGTCTCAGCTCATTTCAGTTCTCAGAGTGATTAAGAAATCATTGCAATTTCCCCTCTACTAAGTGACAGAACATGGATGGAGAGAATTGCATAAATCTCATCCTAGGGCTACGATAACTCTTAATGTTGTTTTTAGGACTCAAGCGAAAATTTGTGTGATTTGTGTAATTACGGTAATAGGCTATTGAAATGAACTATACGCTCTCTAAAACTCAACAAAAAAAATATACTAAAAGTTAGAAGTGTTATCTGTGTGAGGGTGAAATAAGGGCAATGAGTTCCTTGTATCAGACCCTCCGGGACAATATTACTAGCAGTGGCGCCTCCGCAGGAGGGGCTGCAGGTCATAAGTGCCTACCTTGTTGCACCCTCCTCTGGGAGGTGGCAGCTTGGAAGGCTAATGGGGGCGTGGCTGGCAGCAATGTGGGCGGTTCAGGGGCAAAGCTGTCAGTGGAAGTGTGCAGTCTGGGGGCGTGGCATCGTGATTACATCATCGTGGCCCCGCCCCTGCTAGACAGTGCCGAGAAAACAGGCACTGTATAGCAGGGGGCGGAGTTACGATGACGCAATTCAGCGATTCAGTGCAACATGGTTTTGCCCATTAGTGTGTTGTTTTTTTTTTTATTTGCTAACAAACCTGAATAATGCACAAATTTGAGATTTTTTAAAACTACTTTTTATCTGTGACGTTTCCTTTTCTTTTATGCATCAAAAGCAAGTGGGCACAGATCAATATCATCCATGTAGCCGTATCCCATATATGGGTGTAGTACGGCTGACCGGCGGTCTCCTGACCGCCGGTCAGCTTACCGATGCCGGGATCCCGGCAGCATACCGACGCCGGGATCCCGGCGGGGAGGGGCGAGTGCAGCAAGGTTCTATTCCCACTCTATGGGTGTCGTGGACACCCACGAGTGGAAATAGTATGCCGACCATCGGGACAGTGACCCGTTGGGCTGGTGGAGGAGGTCATGTGACTGTCGGTTAGCTGACCGGCGGTCACATGAATACCACCCCCCATATATACCCAGCTTGTGGCCCTCATGTTATCCCTCTGCAGAGTCAGTATATATAGTAGTAAATCACTTCTCTTTTCCTCCCTCCACCCTACAGGAGGATAGAGATGGAGACGCCGGGGAACAGATACATTTACTGCTGCTTCCGCATAGTGATTTTTGGACCAATACATTGTGTCTCTGAAATTGATCCAAAAATTGTGGGGTATCAAACGTGAACACCGATCTACTAAAAATATTGGAGATCGATGCCCATCTCTACTACTACTGATATACAGGACATGGAGGTACAGAAATGCAAGGCAGCCGGTCTGCCAGTCCGCAGGATAAGGTCTGTCATTGTCTACCACACTCTGTCTACACAATGGGGGTCATTCCGAGTTGATCGCTCGCTAGCTAGTTTTAGCAGCCGTGCAAACGCTATGCCCCCGCCCACTGGGAGTATATTTTAGCTTAGCAGAAGTGCGAACGGTTGTATCGCAGAGCGGCGACAAAATTTTTTGTGTAGTTTCACTTTCAGAGTAGCTCAAAACCTACTCAGCGCTTGCGATCGCTTCAGACTATTCAGTTCCGGATTTGACGTCACAAACCCACCCAGCGTTCGCCCAGCCACGCCTGCGTTTTCCCTGGCACGCCTGCTTTTTTCCGCACACTCCCTGAAAAACGGTCAGTTGCCACCCAGAAACGCCCACTTCCTGTCAATCACTCTGCGGCCGCCAGTGCGACTGAAATGCATCGCTAGACCCTGGGCAAAAATGCATAATTCGTTGTGCCCGTACGTCGCGCGTGCGCATTGCGCCACATACGCATGCGCAGAACTGCTGATTTTTAGCCTGATCGCTGCGCTGCGAACAAATTCAGCTAGCGATCAACTCTGAATAACCCCCAATATACTGACCCAGGCAGGAACATCTGCAACACGATCAATCCAACTCACATAAACCATTTAAAGAAAAGGACTAATTTATCGCAGTCCTAACATTACAGGAGCTGGAACTGATCATAGCCCTACTGATAGAATCAGTGCATTGCTCAGAATAGACCAGGTGCAGCATGACGGGTGGTCTTCAGCATAACGCCGGCCGGGATCCTGGCGACCAGCATACCGGCGCCGGGATCCCGACCGCCGGCATGTCGGCACATATTTGCCCTCTTGGGGGTCCACCACCCCCTTGGAGGGAGAATAAATAGCGTGACGCGTGTACCGTGCCCGCAGCATGGCGAGCTCAGCAATCCCGCATGGGGCTCATTAGCGCTCGTCCAGCTGTTGGTATGCTGGCGGTCGGGATCCCGGCCGCCGGCCACTCATACTACACCCCAGCATGACAGAGCTGTCACAATCCAGGTAACAAAGCACACTTACTTACCATCCAAGTGGCTTCTCAGACTGTCCCTGCGCTCCAAGCCTGGATTCCATCTGTGCTGTTTGCGTGCAGTGCGCTGTTTGCTTGCAGTGCGCTGCACGGCATCTCCACAGTCTCTCCTCAGCTATCCCGGTGACACCGACATGACAGCTATCCAGCATGCCCCTCCTGTCCTAATGGATGGCGACTCTGGCTCTCTGCGGCCTCCGCCGCCGCCGCTATTACTATAATTTTCAGCTTGCTGTTTACAAACAGACTTTCCCTCCAGATCCAAACATGGGTGCAGCCATGTTTGTGTTAATCACATGACTCTCCACAGCCAATCCGCTGCACACAGTATCCTCTCTGACTGTCCAGCCAATCCCTGCTTCCCAGCTTAAGTGGTCCTAGAGGGGTGGTAGAACTCATCCCCCCCACGGCGGCCAAGTAATAAAGGTATTGCCGTAGGCGCGCACCACAAAAAGGGGCGTGGTCTCCAAAAGAAAGGGCGTGGTCACACAATAGTAATAATGCCCACAGTAGTAGCACCCCATAATACACATAATGCCCACCACAGTAGCGCTTCTTATACAATGCCCACAGTGGTAGTGCCCCTTATATAGAGTCCATAGTAGTGGTGCCCCTTATGCAATGCCCGCAATAGTAGTGCCCCTTATGTCCCCAGGAGTGATGCCCCTTATGAAGTGCCCCCTTTACAATGCCCTCTTTAGTAGGGCCCCCAGTAGTAATGCCCTTAATGGTAATGCCCCCAGTAGTAATGTTGCCTGTAGCAATGCCCCCAGTCATTTAGCCCCCTGTAGTTTAGCCCTAGTAGTTATGCCCCCAGTAGTTTACCCCCCCTCCTTTAGTTTAGCTTCCCAGTGGTAATGCCCCCAGTAGTTTAGCCCTCATGTAGTTTGCCCCATGTAGTTTAGCTTCCCAGTGGTAATGCCCCCAATAGTTTAGCCCTCATGTAGTTTGCCCCATGTAGTTTAGCCTCCCAGTGGTAATGCCCCCAGTGGTTTGCCTGCTTGTAGTTTAGCCGCCAGTAGTAATGCCCCCCTGTAGTTTGCCCCCTTGTAGTTTAGCTCCTGTAGTTATGCCTCCAGTAGTTTAGCCCCTGTAGTTATGCCCCCCTTGTAGTTTAGCCCCCAGTAGTAATGCCCCCAGTAGTTTGGCCCCTGTAGTTATGCCCCCAGTAGTTTAGCCCCCCTGTAGTTTAGCCCCCAAGTAGTAATGCCCCTGTAGTTACGCCACCAGTAGAAATTACCTCCTGTAGTTTGCCCCCAGTAGTTAGCCCCTTTGTAGTTTGCCCCCTTGTAGTTTGCCCCCTTGTAGCTTGCCCCCTTGTAGCTTACCCCCAGTAGTTTGCCCCCTTGTAGTGTGCCCCCAGTAATAATGTCCCCCTTAGTTTGCCCCCAGTAATAATGTCCCCCAGTAGTTTGCCACAGTAGATGCCCCCAGTAGTAATGCCCCCCAGTAGTAATGCCCCTTGTAGATGCCCCTCCAGTAGTAATGTCCCCCATAGTTTGCCCACAGTAGATGCCCCCCTCAGTAGTAATGCCCCCCCAGTAGATGCGTCGCTGCACTAAGGAAGAAAACACAAAACACACCATACTCACCGAGCCCCGCTCCTGCTTCCAGACCGCTCAAGTCCTCCTCTCTTGGCGTCCGCTCCTCAGCACTATGAGAGAGACGTCATGACTGATGTCTCTCCCATAGCGCACGTGTGACAGCGCCGGAAGCCGGAGCTCAGTACTGAGCTCCTGCCTCTGGCTTTCGGTGTAGAGAGGGAGCCGGGCGCCCGCTGGTAACACAATCTCAGCGGGTGCACGTCATCTCCCTGTGCCGGGGACACATCGGGTTAAGGTGAGCCGGAAGAGGCGGAACTGCGTTCCGTCTCCAAGTGGAACTGACGGGACACAGTTCCGCCTCACTTAAACCCCTGGTGCTATGGTTGTCTAACCCAGTGTTGGTTGTTCTTACTTACCGTCTCCAAGTATTCCAGCTCCTGTGACCTTGTTCCACTTCTAGAGACCTGCACCAGTTTCTATCCTGCGGTGCTGCCTGACTCCAGCGGTGTTCCCACATCACCTCCTGTTACCAGCGGTGTTCCCACGTCATCTCCAGTGACCAGCGGTGTTCCCACATTGTTTCCAGTGACCAGCGGTGTTCCCACATTGTTTCCAGTGACCAACAGTGTTTCTACATTGCCTCCTGTTACCAGCGGTGTTCCCACATTGTCCTCAGGTTACCATCGGTGTCCCAGCATTGAACTCTTTTACCAGTGTGTTCCCATTAAGTTCTCACAACCTGTGCCAGTTCCACTCAGCATCCTTGGCAGTCCTCCAGCTCTCAGTCTACCTTAGTGCTCCCCCATCGACTCCTGCTTCCAGTGTGTCACCTTCTGGTCAGTATCGGTTCATCTCATCAAGTACAGTGGTTAGCTGTTTACATCTATGGACAATACCATCTCTGTGTCTTCCAAGACTGTGCCATATTGATGTCATACTACACCAAACAGCATACTTGCTACTACCATATTTGAGGAACTGTGCTGCTATGTTAACACTGTGAATCCTACTTCTGAGTATTGAGACTCTCACCAACTGCCGTTGTCATTGTCTGAAGTGTGTGCATAATAAATAACTTGACTTTTACTCCTCTGTCGTTTTTGTCACGCCTTCGGGCGCCTGTGCTAAGGGCATTGTCACGATCCGGGTATCTGGACGCCATTACCTGCCTTTCAGATGTCTCCTGAGGCTCGCTCAGCGTTCCAAGGCCGGATCTCATCTGTGTCCACATACTGCACATTCCTCCTGTCACGCTGAGATGCTGTCACAGCGGCGCCATGTTTGAATCCTGCATGGCGTCTCCCGTCCGCCGCGGCCTCCGCCACCGCTCCTGTGTTATAGGTGCAGGTTGTCAGTGTGGTGTTCCATGCCTGCCGCGGCCTCCGTTGTCATCCACGAGTATCAGCATACATTTCTCAGTCTGGCGTCTCCTGTCCTCTGCGGCCGGCGCCGCCATTGCAGTTATGTTTCCACATGGTTTCCTAAACCAGTTTTCCCTCCAAGTTCTAACATGGGCGCAGCCATGTTGGATTCAATCACATGTTTCAGTTCCTCCAATCCACTGCCTGGAAATCTGCATAATTGCCCAGCCAATACCTGCATTGCTGCAGGTATAAGTATCCTGTGCCTGGGCCAGCAAATGGTCAGTGCTTTGTTTGTCATACCTTGTTCCAGTCTCTCTCCTGTGGTTGTGTTTCCAGGTTCCAGCTCCTGTCTCCAGCATCCACTAAAGAGACCCGCACCTGCCTACCATCCAGCGGTGCAGCCTGACTCTGCAGTCCTCCGTGGCTGATCCAGTTTCCAGCTTCCAGCTATTTCATCTGCTTCCAGCAGTATCCACTACCACCGGTAATCATCCTTCAACTCTTCTGTTTCCACGCTCCCTAGCATCTTACTATATTTACTCCGTGTTTCATCACCTGGCTGGTTCCACCCAGCATTCATTCAGTGACTTTATCATCTGGCTGATTCCATTCCGCATCCACTCTGTGTCTTACCACATGGCTGGTTCCATCCAGCAATTACAACAGCTGATTCAAGTTACCAACTTCATCTGTTCCATCTACTGGCATGTACCTTGGATATCTTCACTACTACAGCCAGGCCTGGTAAGGTTATTCCATCTAAGGACTGTAACAGCTGTTCTTACCTACCAGTGTCCTGTGTAACCATTTCATGGTCAGAGTGCTCCAGGAATCCTATTATTTATCATTGCCATTATTTACCTTGAATGCTGTTTGTTTACACGGAGTCTGAGAATAAACTTTTATTTTGACTTTTACCTGGTTGTCATGGTCACACCTTCGGGTTTCCTTTTAACACTTACATGTCCAGGGGTCTGATTAAACCTCCCCGGTTTAAGTTCCTCTCAGCCCCTACAACTGAGGCTTTCTCCTGTCAGCCAAAACCCTCAGTTGTGACAGTAAGCACTGACCATATGAATCCAGCCGAAGACCAGGATCAAGCGGCTAGGCCGATGCAAGAACTGGCAGCCAGACTCGAACATCAGGAGGCTGCACAAGGCCACATCATCCGCTGTCTACAGGATCTCTCTACGCGGCTGGATGGGATTCAAACTACCCTCCGTGGACCTGGCACGTCCGGTGCGTCCACTACAGTGACACCAGCTGTAACCCCACCCACCTTACCCATTTCCATTCCACGTCTTCATCTCCCAACGCCAGCAAAGTTTGACGGATCTCCAAGGTTCTGCAGAGGATTTCTTAACCAATGCGAAATCCACTTTGAGCTTCAGCCTGGCAATTTCCCCAGCGACCGTACTAAAATTGCTATATCATTTCCCTTCTCAGCGGCTCAGCCCTTGACTGGGCATCACCTTTATGGGAGAAGTCTGATCCCCTGCTGTCCTCCTATACGGACTTTGTGGCAACATTCAGGCGCATCTTCGACGAGCCAGGCCGGGTAACCTCTGCTTCATCTGAGATTCTCCGTTTACGCCAGGGAACACGTACTGTGGGACAGTATCTCATACAGTTCAAAATCCTGGCATCCGAACTGGCATGGAACGACGAGGCCCTGTATGCTGCATTCTGGCATGGCTTATCAGAGCGCATCAAGGATGAGTTAGCTACCAGAGACTTGCCCTCTAAGTTGGATGAGCTAATTTCTCTTTGCACGAAGGTTGATCTACGTTTCAGAGAGAGAGCAACCGAGCGAGGAAGATCGTCTGCTCCAAAATCTTCTGCTCCTCCTCTTCGTCAACCATCTCCATCCAAGGATGAGCCCATGCAAATTGGCCGTTCCCGTCTATCTCCCGCTGAGCGCCGAAGACGTCTCTCTGAGTCTCTCTGTCTCTATTGTGCAGCTCCGTCTCACATTATCAATGCCTGTCCCAAACGTCCGGGAAACTCCAAATCCTAGCTCGCCAAGGAGAGGGCCGGCTAGGAGTAATGATCTCCTCTCCATCTCCTCATGATTGTAATCTCCCAGTCTTGCTCCAAATTGCTCAACGTTACAGGAACGTCATTGCCCTCCTTGATTCCGGAGCAGCTGGGAATTTCATAACCGAAGCTTATGTTAAACGGTGGTCCCTACCCACCGAGAGACTTCCTTCGTCCATCTCCTTAACTGCAGTAGATGGCAGCAAGATTTTTAACGCAGTTATTTCTCTAAGGACTCTACCAGTTCGTCTGAGAGTGGGAGTTCTTCATGCAGAATTTATTTCCTTCCTAGTGATTCCAAGAGCCACACATCCAGTGGTTTTGGGCCTTCTATGGCTCCGTCTCCACAATCCGTCGATTGACTGGACCACTACGCAAATACTAGCATGGGGTCCCTCCTGTGCTAAGACTTGTTTGTCCAAAGTGCTTCCTGTTTGTTCTTCTTTCCCCAGGTCGTCTGATGTTCCACCTCCTCCATATCAAGACTACACGGATGTGTTCAGTAAGGCTTCTGCTGATATCCTTCCTCCTCATAGAGAATGGGACTGCCCAATTGATCTCATTCCAGGGAAGGTTCCACCTCGAGGCCGAACTTACCCATTGTCTCTGCCTGAGACGCACTCCATGGAGGAGTACATCAAAGAGAACCTGGCGAAAGGTTTTATCCGACCTTCTTCTCCAGCTGGCGCAGGCTTCTTCTTCGTTAAGAAGAAGGACGGTGGTCTGCGACCGTGCATCGATTACAGAGGTCTGAACGACATTACCGTCAAGAACCGGTATCCTTTACCTTTGATTACAGAGCTCTTCGATAGAGTCAGCGGAGCAACCATCTTTACAAAGTTGGATTTGAGGGGTGCCTACAATCTCATCCGGATCCATGAGGGTGACGAGTGGAAGACCGCTTTTAACACCCATGATGGACATTATGAGTACCTCGTCATGCCCTTCGGATTGAGCAACGCTCCAGCTGTCTTCCAGCATTTCGGAAATGAGATCTTCAGAGACATCTTATACCGCCATGTCATGGTTTATCTAGATGATATCCTCATCTTTGCCAATAATCTAGAGGAACATCGTTTCTGGGTAAAGGAGGTTCTGTCCCGTCTCCGTGTCAATCATCTCTATTGCAAATTGGAGAAATGTGTCTTTGAAGTTAAATCCATTCCGTTCCTAGGTTACATTGTGTCCGGTTCCGGACTAGAGATGGATCCTGAGAAACTACAAGCAATCCAGAATTGGCCGATACCCTTAACCCTTTAAAGGGGTCCAGAGGTTCTTAGGGTTCGCCAATTATTACAGAAAGTTCATACGAGACTTTTCCACCATTGTGGCGCCTATCACTGCATTAACCAAGAAGGGTGCTAACCCGTCCAAGTGGTCTGAAGAAGCTACGCAAGCTTTTCATCTTCTAAAACAACGTTTCATCTCTGCACCAGTTCTGAAACAGCCCGACACCGACTCTCCTTTCATCTTAGAGGTGGATGCCTCCTCCGTTGGAGTAGGAGCGGTGTTATCCCAGAGGGCTAAAGATGGCCATCTACATCCCTGCAGTTTCTTCTCCCGGAAGTTCTCCCCAGCTGAGCGCAACTATGCCATTGGCGACCAGGAGTTGCTAGCCATCAAGCTCGCTCTTGAGGAGTGGAGATATCTGTTGGAGGGAGCTTCTCATTCAATCACGATACTTACCGACCACAAGAATCTTTTATACCTGAAAGGCGCACAATGTCTTAACCCCCGTCAGGCCAGATGGGCACTTTTCTTTTCCAGGTTCGACTTAAAACTCCAGTTCTGTCCGGGCTCTCAGAATCGCAAGGCCGATGCCCTTTCCCGCTCTTGGGAGCAAGAAAACGAGTCAGAGTCTTCAGACAAGCATCCTATTATTAATCCGTTGGCATTCTCCACGGTAGGGATGGACTCTACGCCCCCACCAGGGAAAAGTTTTGTGAAGCCGGTGTTAAGGAAGAAGCTCATGCATTGGGCCCATGCTTCCCGTTTTGCCGGACATACAGGCATTCAGAAAACCCTCGAGTTTATCTCTAGGTCCTACTGGTGGCCAACTCTGAAGAAGGACGTCAAGGAGTTTATTGCCTCTTGCCCAAAGTGTGCCCAACACAAAGTTCCCCGCCAGTCTCCTGCGGGGCAACTGGTTCCATTATCTGTTCCCAGTCGACCGTGGACCCATTTGTCGATGGACTTTGTTACAGATCTGCCTATATGCAATAAGTTTAATACCATCTGGGTGGTAGTTGACCGGTTCACCAAGATGGCACATTTCATACCTCTCACCGGTCTCCCGTCAGCTTCCAAGTTGGCCCAAGTGTTTATCCAAGAGATCTTCCGACTTCACAGTCTTCCTGAAAAGATCATCTCCGATCGTGGAGTACAATTTGTAGCCAAATTTTGGCGAAGTTTGTGTCAAGCCCTCCAAGTCAAGTTAAAGTTTTCTACAGCTTACCATCCTCAGACCAATGGTCAAACCGAAAGGGTGAATCAGGACTTGGAGGCCTTCCTCCGCATTTATGTGTCTTCCTCCCAAGATGACTGGGTTCAACTCCTTCCTTGGGCCGAGTTTAGCCACAACAATCAATACCATTCCTCATCCTCCTCAACACCATTCTTCATCAACTATAGATTTCACCCTAAGGTTCCAGAATTCCAACCGCTTCCAGCAACTTCTGTTCCAGCAGTGGATGTCACCTTGCGTCAGTTTTCAAACAACTGGAAGAATGTCCACGCAGCCCTGCTTAAAGCCTCATTTAGGTACAAGAAGTTTGCCGATAGGAAGCGTAGAGCGGTTCCTGCTCTCAAGGTGGGTGATCGAGTATGGTTGTCCACGAAGAATTTGAGGGTGAGAGTTCCCAGCATGAAATTTGCTCCTCGTTACATCGGTCCTTTTAAAATTGAACAAGTCATCAATCCTGTTGCTTACAGACTCCAGTTACCTCCCTTCTTGAAAAAATCCAGGACATTCCATGTTTCCCAGTTGAAACCGCTGATCCTGAATCGGTTTCATTCTGCACTTCCTCCAACTCCTAAAGTTCAGACTCAACGGGGAATCGAGTATGAGGTGGCCAAGATTCTGGACTCACGTTTCCGTTACGGTAAGTTGCAGTATCTTATTGACTGGAAGGGTTATGGTCCTGAAGAACGCTCTTGGACCAATGCGTCTGATGTCCATGCTCCTGCCTTGGTCCGGAATTTCCACTCGAAGTTTCCTCTAAAGCCTAAGAAGCGTCCTGGGGCCACTCCTAAAGGGGGGGGTGCTGTCACGATCCGGGTATCTGGACGCCATTACCTGCCTTTCAGATGTCTCCTGAGGCTCGCTCAGCGTTCCAAGGCCGGATCTCATCTGTGTCCACATACTGCACATTCCTCCTGTCACGCTGAGATGCTGTCACAGCGGCGCCATGTTTGAATCCTGCATGGCGTCTCCCGTCCTCCGCGGCCTCCGCCGCCGCTCCTGTGTTATAGGTGCAGGTTGTCAGTGTGGTGTTCCATGCCTGCCGCGGCCTCCGTTGTCATCCACGAGTATCAGCATACATTTCTCAGTCTGGCATCTCCTGTCCTCTGCGGCCGGCGCCGCCATTGCAGTTATGTTTCCACATGGTTTCCTAAACCAGTTTTCCCTCCAAGTTCTAACATGGGCGCAGCCAAGTTGGATCCAATCACATGTCTCAGTTCCTCCAATCCACTGCCTCTGGAAATCTGCATAATTGCCCAGCCAATACCTGCATTGCTGCAGGTATAAGTATCCTGTGCCTGGGCCAGGAAATGGTCAGTGCTTTGTTTGTCATACCTTGTTCCAGTCTCTCTCCTGTGGTTGTGTTTCCAGGTTCCAGCTCCTGTCTCCAGCATCCACTAAAGAGACCCGCACCTGCCTACCATCCTGCGGTGCAGCCTGACTCTGCAGTCCTCCGTGGCTGATCCAGTTTCCAGCTTCCAGCTATTTCATCTGCTTCCAGCAGTATCCACTACCACCGGTAATCATCCTTCAACTCCTCTGTTTCCACGCTCCCTAGCATCTTACTATATTTACTCCGTGTTTCATCACCTGGCTGGTTCCACCCAGCATTCATTCAGTGACTTTATCATCTGGCTGATTCCATTCCGCATCCACTCCGTGTCTTACCACCTGGCTGGTTCCATCCAGCAATTACAACAGCTGATTCAAGTTACCAGCTTCATCTGTTCCATCTACTGGCATGTTCCTTGGATATCTTCACTACTACAGCCAGGCCTGGTAAGGTTATTCCATCTAAGGACTGTAACAGCTGTTCTTACCTACCAGTGTCCTGTGTAGCCATTTCATGGTCAGAGTGCTCCAGGAATCATATTATTTATCATTGCCATTATTTACCTTGAATGCTGTTTGTTTACACGGAGTCTATTAATAAACTTTTATTTTGACTTTTACCTGGTTGTCATGGTCACACCTTCGGGTTTCCTTTTAACACTTACAAGTCAAGGGGTTTGATTAAACCTCCCCGGTTTAAGTTCCTCTCAGCCCCTACAACCGAGGCTTTCTCCTGTCAGCCAAAACCCTCAGTTGTGACAGGTATCCTGCATCTCCAGGAATACCATACTGCCACCCAGGTGTACTTACACTTCAGCCCCTACGCCTGAGGCTTCCTCAAGTCAACCCCAACCCTCAGGTGTGACTAGAGCTAATTAATCCATTATTAAACATCTCTACATATTGGCGGTGATTCCGAGTTGTTCGCTCGCTAGCTGCTTTTAGCAGCATTGCACACGCTAAGCCGCCGCCTACTGGGAGTGTATCTTAGCATAGCAGAATTGCGAACAAAAGATTCGCTAATTTTCTCGTAACGATTACCCCGCAGTTTCTG
Organism: Pseudophryne corroboree; assembly: GCF_028390025.1. NCBI lineage: Eukaryota > Metazoa > Chordata > Amphibia > Anura > Myobatrachidae > Pseudophryne > Pseudophryne corroboree. The sequence continues at coordinate 470,740,242 of NC_086451.1, forward strand.
AGTAGCTCCAGACTTACTCTGCCACTGCGACCAGCACAGTCCTTTTCGTTCCTGGTTTGACGTCACAAACACACCCAGCGTTCGCCCAGCCACTCCCCCGTTTCTCCAGACACTCCCGCGTTTTTCTCTGGCACGTCTGCGTTTTTCCGCAAACGCCGTGAAAACGCAAAGTATCCGCCCAGAAACACCCACTTCCTGTCAATCACACTCCGATCACTTCAACGATGAAAATTCTTTGTTCTGCCGTGAGTAAATCTAAGTTTTGAGCTAAAATACTTACATTTTCGCATTAATCGCTCCGTTGCGAAAATCTGCAATGAGCAAACAACTCGGAATGACCCCCATTATAAGGTATTATTAATATGGAGGATGAAGATCTAGGAGTTACAATTTCATCTGGCCAACATAATAAGTGAGAAGAACCATTTACTAAAAATCTGCTTTATTGATTGCATGTAAATAGTATCAGCAGAGATCCTCAGTAAAGGGAGATATCACAATATTGGAGGCTGCTATTCCGAATTCTATCTAAAGTGCAAAACAACAATCTCAACATAGGGGCCGGCAAAAAAAAAGGGAGGATAATTAGCTTTTTTGCACCAGCATAATACCTAAGGTATTTGTTCTGTTTCTGTGTGGTACTCTCTGGGTATGGTGTCCTGATGACGGCCGCTTTCTGTGGTCGAAATGTCGACATGACATGTATCTGTGAGTTACAGTAAACTTTTACTATTTGCAAGAAGTCCCTGGTGAGTGCACTTATTTTTGCTTATTGGAATATATGGATGCTACGTTGTTGGTAGTATTGGGAGCAGCCCAGACAGTTGGATTTTTACTAGTGTGTGCCAACCGATTACCCCAATGTACTAAGAAGGAGATATCTGTCTGGATAATAATTTAATACCAGTTCACTTAATTCAAACTCAGGTTTGCAACGGATGTCTCAAGTGCACCAACATCAGCTGCAACATACTGTGAGGGGAATAAGTCTCTCAGTAAAAGACCTACGGACATATATACAGTATGTATGTGTTTATATATATATATATATAGAGAGAGAGAGAGACGAGGAAAAATATTGCGCCACTTGTGATAGAATACAGATATGTTGTACAGTGTGCAATCTAAAAAATACTAAAAAACACTCCCCTCTATTGTTAATGGGGCGTCTGCTGAGTCCCTCAAAAAATAGGGGTGGTAAGCCCCTGAAACAATGTGAAAGGAAAGGGGGATGAGGGATATATAGCGACTATAGTGTTATTACAATATACAGTTGCCACTTCTAAAAAAATATATTTATTAGTGTAAACGTAAAAGAATCATTTATAAAAAGGCATAAAAAGGCATATATAAAAATGGGACAACAACACATACACAGCTGGACTAAAAACACTAAAAAATGAAACTTTAAAATCGTAATAAGATCAAGTAAAATGGAAATTTCCTTATCTTAGGTGAGGTAAGTGCAGGATTTGACCAACGCGTTTCATCTCAAAAGACTTTTAGAAGTGGCAACTGTATATTGTAATAACACTATAGTCGCTATATATCTCTCATCCCCCTTTCCTTTCATATATATATATATATATATCTCCTATATATTATCCCAGATCTGTGACTTTGTGCTTCATTTGCTAACGCTGGGCGGAGTCACATAACTGGGCGGAGTCACATAGTTGAGCGGACTGGCCTAATCTGGATCTGGGCTAATATATAGGAGATTAGGAGATAGCCATAGGAGATCCCTAATCTATATGTGAACAACACCTCACACTGTATTCTGGCCGCGATTGTGCAGATACAACTGCACCACATTAAGCCTCCGTCGCGGCTCCGCCCCCCCTCGCCAGCCATTGGTGCCCACTCCTATGCAGGCCGCCCCCCCCCCCTCCCCAGCCATTGGTAACTACAAACTCCACTCCACACCCATGCAGCCCGCCCCCCCTCCCCAGCCATTCCGCCCCCCCTCCCCAGCCATTGGTGCCCACTCCTATGCAGCCCGCACCCCCTCGCCAGCCATTGGTGCCCACCCCTATGCAGCCCGCCCCCCCTCACCAGCCATTGGTAACTACAAACTCCAGTAAATCCCCATGCAGCCCGCCTCCCCCTCACCAGCCTTTGGTACAAACTCCGCTCCTGCACCCCCCCTCCTCCCCTCCGCAATCCCTAACCTATATGTGACCAACACCTCACATTGTATTCTGGCCGCGATTGTGCAGACACAACTGCACCACATTAAGCCACCGTCGCGGCTCCGCCCCCCCTCACCAGCAATTGGTGCCCACTGCTATGCAGCCCGCCCCCCCTCGGCAGCCATTGGTGCCCACTGCTATGCAGCCCGCCCCCCTCGCCAGCCATTGCTGCACGCTCAGATGCGACCCCCCCACCTCGCCAGCCAATGCTGCACACTCCGCTCCGCCCACCCCCTATTCTGCCCACGATTGTGCAGACAACTGCAGCACATTAAGCCTCCCTCGCGGCTCCGCCCCCCCCCTCGCCAGCCATTGGTGCACACTGCTATGCAACCCGCCCCCCCTCGCCAGCCATTGGTGCACGGCGCCAGTGACGTGCGGTGGGGTGAGGCAGGTGAGGCAGAGCCTTTCCTGTCATACTTACATTTGTACCAGAGTTTTGATTGTATGAAGTATATGAAAAATACAAAGAATATGTTTGAAATATCTTTTTTGCATTATTCTAATCATTTTTATAGCCAAATTTCTGGAGTAAAAAGTCTATGGCAGGGGAGGCAGTGCCCCTCCTGTGTACCTTCTCCGCACATCTCTGATCAAAACTCACCAAATTTCCAGGAGTTTATGCTGCTGCACCTGTGTATAATGCCCACATGTACCCTTTGGCTCAAATTTTGTGTGTAAATCTGGCTCTGGTGCTAGCTAGTGCCTCCTTAGCCTTTTAGCTAACCGCACGTCCCTGGTGCACGCTCCGATGCGACCCCCTCCCCTCGCCAGCCAATGCTGCACACTCCGCTCCGCCCCCCCCCCTATTCTGCCCACGATTGTGCAGACAACTGCAGCACATTAAGCCCCCCTCGCCAGCCATTGGTGCCTACTGCTATGCAGCCCGCCCCCCCTCACCAGCCATTGGTACCCACTCCTATGCAGCCCGCACCCCCCACCCCCACCCTCGCCAGCCATTGGAACAAACTCCGCACCTGCCCCCCCCCTCCTTTGCTAACGATGGGCGGAGTCACAGGCACAGATCTGGGTGGCTGGATGCAGGCCAGGAACAGTCCCCTTCCTCGGTCCGCCCATCCCCACCCAGTCCCCTCCCCATCTCCACCCACTCCCCTCTCTCCCCCCTCCCTGTACACTCCCTGCACCCTGGTGACACTGCCGCCGATGTCTGCTCACCTGCCGCACAGTCCGGAGGAGAATGCCGTGGACGACCACTGACTGCTGCCCCCGCCCCCCTCCCACCTGCGGCACCCACAGCCTTCACATCATCCGCCACCCACCCGCGGCACACACCCCATACCCTCCCACCCGCGGCACCCACACCTGCGGCACCCTCCACCCGTGGCACTCCCGCCCCTCCCCCACCCATGGCAGCCACATCTGCAGCACCCCCCGCCCCTCCCCCACCCGCGGTACTCTTGCCCCTCCCCCACCCGCGGCCCTCCCGCCCCCTCCCCCACCCATAGCACCCACAAACCGCGCCACCCCCCTCCTCTCCCACCCGTGGCACCCCTGCCCCTCTCCCACCCCCAACTCTCCCCCCCTACACCCCCGCACCCCTGCACCTCCCCCACCCCATACACACCTCCCCCCCCCCCGCACCTACCCCACCTGCGGCACCCACAGCATCCACCACATCTGCCCTCCACTTGCGGCACACGTCCCTCCCCCACCCGCTGCACTCCCTCCCCCACCCATAGCACCCCCTCCCCCATCCGCAGCACCCCCGCACCTCCCCCATCCCATACCCGCCTCTCCCCCCCGCTACACCCCCGCACTCTCCACCCCACCTGCCCCTCCCCCACCTGCTGCTCCCACAGCATCCCCCCCACCCGTAGCTAACACCACCCCTCCCCCACCTGCTGCACCCCCATACCCACCTCTCCCCCCATACACCACCACTCCCTCCACCCTTCCTGCCCCGCCCCTCCCCCACCCGCGGCACCCACAGCATCCACCACATTCGCACCCCACCCGCGGTACTCCGGCCCCCTCCCCCACCCATAGCACCCACACCGGCAGCACCCCCTCCCTTGCCCGCAGTGCATCCAGACCCCACCACACCCCCGCAGCTGCACCTCCCCCACCCCCATACCCACCTCTCCCCCGCACCCTCCACCCCACCCGCACCTCCCCCACCCGCGGCACCCACAGCATCCACCACTTCCGCCCCACACCCGCGGCACACGCCCCTCCCCCGCACGCTGCACTCCTGCCCTCTCCCCCACCCGCAGCACCTTCGCACCTCCCACACCCCACCACCATACCCACCTCCCCCCCCCCCGCTACACCGTCGCACCCTCCACCCCACCTACCACATCCATCCCCCACCCACAGCATACGCCCCTCCCCCACCCGTAGCACCCACAACCCGCGGCACCCCCTGCCCCTCCCCCACCCACGGCACTCCCACCACTCCCCCCCGCTACACCCCGGACCATAAAACCCGCCCGCCCCTCCCCCACCCGTGGCACCCACAGTATCCACCACATCCGCCCCCCACCAGCGACATCCGCCTCGCACCCCCTACCGCACCTGTAGCACCCGCAGCACCCCCACCCCTCCCACACCCACGGCACTCCCGCCCCCACCAGCAGCACCCCCCGCCCCTCCTCCACCCACGGCACCCACCATATCCGTCCCCCGCACATACCCCTCCCCCTCCCGCGGCACTCCCGCCCCCACCCGTATCAACCACAACCCGCAAACCCCCCCGCCCCTCCCCCACCTGCAGTACTCCCGCACCTCCCCCACCTCTCCCCCCGCTACACCCCCGCACCCTTCCCCAACCCACCCTCCCACACCCACAGCACCTCTGCACCCTTTCCGCCATCCGTGCCACTGCACCCACCCCTCCACAACCCGCAACACCTCTGGACCCCCTCCCGCACCCACCCCTCCACCACACGTAGCACCTCGGACACCATCCGCAGCCGCTACAAGTGATTCCCTGAATCGGGGTGATCAGCGGCATTGATAGGCACCTCCACCTCACTGAACCCACCCCCTTTCCAAACCCCCCACACACACACTGAACTTCTGTGAGTATAGTTGTTACCAATGGACATTGGATTAATAAAAAAAAAGTAATACTGTGGCCATTATGTGTCTAAGCGACACTGCTACCTGTGGCCATTGTGTATAAGTGACACTGCTACCTGTGGCCAATGTGTGTATAAGCGCCACTGCTACCTGTGGCCATTGTGTGTATAAGTGGTGCTGCTACCTGTGGCCATTGTGTGTATAAGTGACACTGCTATCAGTGGCCATTGTGTGTATAAGTGGTGCTGCTACCTGTGGCCATTGTGTGTATAAGTGACACTGCTATCAGTGGCCATTGTGTGTATAAGCGGTGCTGCTAAAAGTGGCCATTGTGTGTATAAGTGGTGCTGCTACCTGTGGCCATTGTGTGTATAAGCGGCTCAGCTACCTGTGGCCACTGTGTGTATAAGTGCCTCTGTTACCTATGGGAATTGTGTGTAGAAGTGGCACTGCTACCGGGGTCCATTGTGTGTATAAGCAACACTGCTACCTGTGGTCATTGTGTGTATAGACTGCTTTGCTACCTGTGGGCACGTTGTGTATCAACGTCTCTGCTACCTGTGGGCACTGTGTGTATCAACGTCTCTGCTACCTGTGGCCACTGTGTGTATCAGCGGCTCTGCTACCTGTGGGCACTGTGTGTATCAGCGGCTCTGCTACCTGTGGGCACTGTGTGTATAAGCGGCTCTGCTATCTGTGGGTATTGTGTGTATAAGCTGCCCTGCTACCTCTGGCCACTGTGTGGATACGTGGCTCTGATACCTGTGTCCACTGTGTGTATAAGCTGCGCTGCTACCTGTGGGCACTGTGTGTATAAGCGGCTCTGCTATCTGTGGGTATTGTGTGTATAAGCTGCCCTGCTACCTCTGGCAACTGTGTGGATACGTGGCTCTGATACCTGTGTCCACTGTGTGTATAAGCTGCGCTGCTACCTGTGGGCACTGTGTGTATAAGCGGCTCTGCTACCTGTGGGTATTGTGTGTATAAGCGGCTCTGCTACCTGTGGGTATTGTGTGTATAAGCTGCCCTTCTACCTCTGGCCACTGTGTGGATACGTGGCTCCGTTACCTGTGGCCATTGTGTGTATAAGCAGCTCAGCTACCTGTGTCCATTGTGTGTATACGTGGCTCTGATACCTGTGGCCACTGTGTGTATAAGCTGCGCTGCATACACTAGCAGTATATACTACACTATGTTATTCATTGTGCCCTGCCGCCACTCTTTACGCCCTCACAAAGGGCTACGCCCCCTTGACAATCGCACGCCCTTCCCCCTTGCAATATTTACCCAATAGCATAAACTTTTTTGCAGGTAAAACTCCATATAATAACAATTATAGCACAGCTGCAGCCCGTGCAGGGGTTAACGGGTAGCCTCTTGCAACGGTATTTTCTGTCTAACACCTTCCCTCTCTTTATCCTCTCCCTACCACCCTGCCTCTCCCTATCCTTTACCGATCGCACCGCGTTTCTGTACATTCCCTTTCTCCCCCCCCCCCCCCCTATGGCCTCTCTATCTTTTCTCAACCGGACACCATTTCTGTATGCCCTCTATACTGCCCTGTGTTTCTGATTCTGTTATCTACTGGCCTGCGTATGTCCAAAGGTGTGCAGGGGTTAACGGGGCATAGCCCCAAACAACGGTGTGAAGAGCGCCCGTAGGGCGCGATGAATCACCTAGTATATATATATAATATATATATAAACGAGAAAGTTCTGCACTCTCATCAATGTTCCCAATGGTGGGTGCTCCCAACAGACGAAATGTCCACAAATGTAGATGAGGATTCCACGTGGTGGAGGGTGCACTCTCACTGTATACAAAGTCCAAACATTTCTTCAAGACAATGTTTTATTGTAGCCTCATAAGTTTCGACGTTTCGATCCAAAGCAAGGATCTTTTTCAAGAAAGGCCATACATAAATCATCAAATCCAATCTTAGTATAGCAATTCATAATAGTTAAAAGTATATCTAGAAAAAAATAGAACAAAACATGACTGAGCCTCCCAGGTCCCAATATATAACAATAATGGTGACAATGCTTGTTTCAAAAATAATACTACTTGTACATAAGATTAGACAAAAGAAATTAGTGATGAGCGGGTTCGGATCCTCGGAATCCGAACCCCCCCGAACTTCACCAATTTTACACGGTTCCGAGGCAGACTCGGATCCTCCCGCCTTGCTCGGTTAACCCGAGCGCCCCCGAACGTCATCATCCCACTGTCGGTTTCTCGCGAGATTCGGATTCTATATAAGGAGCCGCGGGATTCTATATAAGTGGTTTGCAGGAGCTTGGTTACAAGAGGAAGGGATTTAGTGGTCAGTGGACTGCTTCCGCTGTCACCTAAAGTTTTTGAACTTGTCAATGACTTCGTCACCGCCATTTTTCACTCGTGCATTGGAAATGATAGTGAGAGGACGTGGCTGGCGTCCTCTCACTTTGTTTCCGGGGGCTGCAAATATCTTTATTCTGGGGACCAGCAGTATTATAGGAGGAGTACAGTGCAGAGGTTTGCTGACCAGTGACCACCAGTATTATACGTTCTCTGCCTGAAAAACGCTCCATATCTGTGCTCAGTGTGCTGCATATATCTGTGCTCACACTGCTTTATTGTGGGGACTGGGGACCACCAGTATATTATATAGGAGGAGTACAGTGCAGAGTTTTGCTGACCAGTGACCACGAGTATTATACGTTCTCTCCTCTGCCTGAAAAACGCTCCATATCTGTGCTCAGTGTGCTGCATATATCTGTGCTCACACTGCTTTATTGTGGAGACTGGGGACCACCAGTATATTATATAGGAGGAGTACAGTGCAGAGTTTTGCTGACCAGTGACCACCAGTATTATTTATACGTTCTCTCCTCTGCCTGAAAAACGCTCCATATCTGTGCTCAGTGTGCTGCATATATCTGTGCTCACACTGCTTTATTGTGGGGACTGGGGACCACCAGTATATTATATAGGAGGAGTACAGTGCAGAGTTTTGCTGACCAGTGACCACCAGTATTATACGTTCTCTGCCTGAAAAACACTCCATATCTGTGCTCAGTGTGCTGCATATATCTGTGCTCACACTGCTTTATTGTGGGGACTGGGGACCACCAGTATTATATAGGAGTACAGTGCAGAGTTTTGCTGACCAGTGACCACCAATATTATACGTTGATCTATTACTGGCATTTAATTCCACACATTAAAAAATGGAGAACAAAAATGTGGAGGGTAAAATAGGGAAAGATCAAGATCCACTTCCACCTCGTGCTGAAGCTGCTGCCACTAGTCATGGCCGAGATGATGAAATGTCATCAACGTCGTCTGCCAAGGCCGATGCACAATGTCATAGTAGAGAGCATGTAAAATCCAAAAAAATAAAGCTCAGTAAAATGACCCAAAAATCTAAATCAAAATCGTCTGAGGAGAAGCGTAAACTTGCCAATGTGCCATTTACGACACGGAGTGGCAAGGAACGGCTGAGGCCCAGGCCTATGTTCAAGGCTAGTGGTTCAGCTTCACCTGAGGATGGAAGCAGTCATCCTCCTGCTAACTTAAAAGAGTTAAGATGGCAAAAGCACAGCAAAGAACTGTGCGTTCTTCTAAATCACAAATCCCCAAGGAGAGACCAATTGTGTCGGTTGCGATGCCTGACCTTCCCAACACTGGACTGGAAGAGGTTGCACCTTCCACCATTTGCACGTCCCCTGCAATTGCTGGAAGGAGCACCCGCAGTCCAGTTCCTGATAGTCAAATTGAAGATGTCACTGTTGAAGTACACCAGGATGAGGATATGGGTGTTGCTGGCGCTGGGGAGGAAATTGACAAGGAGGATTCTGATGGTGAGGTGGTTTGTTTAAGTCAGGTACCCGGGGAGACACCTGTTGTCCGTGGGACGAATATGGCCATTGACATGCCTGGTCAAATTACAAAAGAAATCACCTCTTCGGTGTGGAATTATTTTAACACAATTGCGGACAACAGGTGTCAAGCCGTGTGTCGCCTTTGTCAAGCTGTAATAAGTAGGGGTAAGGATGTTAACCACCTCGGAACATCCTCCCTTATACGTCACCTGGAGCGCATTCATCAGAAGTCATTGACAAGTTCAAAAACTTTAGGTGACAGCGGAAGCAGTCCACTGACCACTAAATCCCTTCCTCTTGTAACCAAGCTCCTGCAAACCACACCACCAACTCCCTCAGTGTCAATTTCCTCCTTACACAAGAAAGCCAATAGTCCTGCAGGCCATGTCACTGTCAAGTCTGACGAGTCCTCTCCTGCCTGGGATTCCTCCGATGCATCCTTGAGTGTAACGTCTACTGCTGCTGGCGCTGCTGTTGTTGCTGCTGGGAGTCGATCGTCATCCCATAGGGGAAGTCGGAAGACCACTTGTACTACTTCCAGTAAGCAATTGACTGTCCAACAGTCCTTTGCGAGGAAGATTAAATATCACAGCAATCATCCTGCTGCAAAGCGGATAACTCAGGCCTTGGCAGCCTGGGCGGTGAGAAACGTGTTTCCGGTATCCACCGTTAATTCACAGGCAACTACAGACTTGATTGAGGTACTGTGTCCCCGGTACCAAATACCATCTAGGTTCCATTTCTCTAGGCAGGCGATACCGAAAATGTACACAGACGTCAGAAAGAGAGTCACCAGTGTCCTATAAAATGCAGTTGTACCCAATATCAACTTAACCACGGACATGTGGACAAGTGGAGCAGGGCAGACTCAGGACTATATGACTGTGACAGCCCACTGGGTAGATGTGTTGCCTCCCGCAGCAAGAACAGCAGCGGCGGCACCAGTAGCAGCATCTTGCAAACGCCAACTCGTTCCTAGGCAGGCTACGCTTTGTATCACCGCTTTCCAGAAGAGGCACACAGCTGACAATTTGGGGATTTGTGACATTGGACAACGCCACCAATATTGTGCGCGCATTACATGTGGGCAAATTCCAGCACGTCCCATGTTTTGCACATACATTGAATTTGGTGGTGCAGAATTATTTAAAAAACGACAGGGGCGTGCAAGAGATGCTGTCGGTGCCCCGAAGAATTGCGGGCCACTTTCGGCATTCAGCCACCGCGTGCCGAAGACTGGAGCACCAGCAAACAGTCCTGAACCTGCCCTGCCATCAGTGGCGTAACTAGAAATTTTTCTCCCCCAAGCCAAAAAATTCTTTGGCGCCCCCCCCCCCCCCCACCCGCCGCATAATTGGGAGCAAGAAAGGGATAGATATGCGCGCGCCTTCGGCGCGCGCTGCAAAAAAAGGGGCGTGGTTTTGTTGGAATGGGCGTGGTTTCTCATAAAGGGGCGTGGTATTGCAGGAAAAGACTACCTTATACCCCAGTTTTGCAACCTGCACGCCCAGACGTTAGCCACCACAGGAAAGAAAAATAATCCTGATTCATGCCCCTTACATTATTTGTCATTTTTCCTCCTTATAGTAATGCCCAGTATACATTATGCCACATACTGCAATGGCCCTTAGACATTATTCCACACACAATAATGCACATGACACATTATGCCACACACCATAATGCCCCCGACACATTATGCCACACACCGTAATGCCTGTGACACATTATGCCACACACCGTAATGCCTGTGACACATTATGCCACACACCGTAATGCCCCCGACACATTATGACAGGAATCGCAATGCCCGTTATACATTATGCTATACACTGCAATGCTCCTGATACATTATAGCACATACAATGCCTGTGACACATTATGACACACACCGCAATGACCTTGAGACATTATACCACAATGCCCGTGATATAGTATACCATACACCGTAATGCCTGTGACACATACCGCAATGCCCTGCCCGTTATACCCTATGCCACACACCGCAATGCCCGTTATGTATTATGCCACACTGCAATGACCCTGAGACATTATACCACATACCACAATGCCCGTGATATAGTATACCACACACCGTAATGCCTGACACATTATGACACACACCGCAATGTCCGTGATACATTATGCCACACACTGCAATGACCCTGAGACATTATACCACATATCACAATGCCCACGATATAGTATACCATACACCGTAATGCCTGTGACACATTATGACACACACCGCAATGTCCGTGATACATTATGCCACACACCGTAATGCCCATTACACATTAAGTCCTACAGTAAGGCTTCTAATTACTTTTCAATTACCTTCTCGTTGTCAGGGGTTTCATGCACTGGGTGTCATGCTCGTTGCCAGGTGTTTCATGCACTGGGTGTCATGCTCGTTGTCAGGTGTTTCATGCACTGGGTGTCATGCTCGTTGCTAGGAGGTAGTCCTTGTTGCTAGGGCTGTGCTCCCAGTGCCACATATGACCCCAGTGCCAGATATTCCCCCACGGTGCCAGGTACTCACATGCCCCCGGTGCCAAATATAGCCCCCCCCATGTGCCAGGTACACATATACCCCCCCCCCAGTGCCACATATGCCCCCAGTGCCAGATATTCCCCCCCAGTGCCACATATGCCCCCAGTGCCAGATATTCCCCCCGTGCCAGATATGCCGCCAGTGCCATATATTCCCCCCCAGTGCCACATATGCCCCCAGTGCCAGATATTCCCCCAGTGCCAGATATCCCCCCTAGTGCCAGACATCCCCCCCCCAGTGCCATATATGCCCCAGTGCCAGACATCCCCCCCCAGTGCCAGACATCCCCCCCCAGTGCCATATATGCCCCAGTGCCAGACATCCCCCCCAGTGCCATATATGCCCCAGTGCCAGACACCCCCCCCCCAGTGCCAGATATCCCCCCCAGTGCCAGACATCCCCTCCCTCCCGGTGCCAGATATCCCCCCCCCAGTGCCATATATGCCCCAGTGCCAGATATCCCCCCTAGTGCCAGACATCTCCCCCCCCAGTGCCATATATGCCCCAGTGCCAGACATCCCCCCCCAGTGCCAGATATCCCCCCCAGTGCCAGACATCCCCCCCCAGTGCCATATATGCCCCAGTGCCAGACATCCCCCCCCCCAGTGCCAGATATCCCCCCCAGTGCCAGACATCCCCCCCCCCAGTGCCATATATGCCCCAGTGCCAGATATCCCCCCTAGTGCCAGACATCTCCCCCCCAGTGCCATATATGCCCCAGTGCCAGACATCCCCCCCCCCAGTGCCAGATATTCCTCCCAGTGCCGCCGTCGCCGCCGCCGCTTATTGGAGGGACACGGAGGGCACAGATCGCCTCTCCTGTGTCCCTCCTGCTGCATCATCTCCGGCGGCCGCGGGTCTAATAGGGGGAAGTGCCGTCCGTGAGCCAATTAGAGCTCACGGACGGCACTTCCCCCTATTAGACCCGCGGCCGCCGGAGATGATGCAGGAGGGACACAGGAGAGGCACACGCTGTGCCGTCCGTGTCCCTCCAACAAGCGGCGGCGGGAAGGAGAAAGCAGTCTGACATGCGGGCGCTCGTCCGCATGTCAGTCTGCTGTAATCAGTGGCGCCCCCGCAGCCCCTCGCCCCCAAGCCACCGCGAGGACTGCGGGGGCAGTAGTTACGCCACTGCCTGCCATCATCTGAAGCAAGAGGTGGTAACGAGGTGGAATTCAACCCTCTATATGCTTCAGAGGATGGAGGAGTAGCAAAAGGCCATTCAAGCCTATACATCAGCCTACGATATAGGCAAAGGAGGGGGAATGCACCTGACTCAAGCGCAGTGAAGAATGATTTCAATGTTGTGCAAGGTTCTGCAATCCTTTGAACTTGCCACACGTGAAGTCAGTTCAGACACTGCCAGCCTGAGTCAGGTCATTCCACTCATCAGGCTTTTGCAGAAGAAGCTGGAGACATTGAAGGATGAGCTAAAACAGAGCGATTCCGCTAGGCATGTGGGACTTGTGGATGGAGCCCTTAATTCACTTAACCAGGATTCATGGGTGGTCAATCTGTTGAAATCAGAGCACTACATTTTGGCCACCATGCTTGATCCTAGATTTAAAACCTACGTTGTATCTCTCTTTCTGGCAGACACAAGTCTGCAGAGGTTCAAAGACCTGCTGGTGAGAAAATTGTCAAGTCAAGCAGAACGTGACCCATCAACAGCTCCTCCTTCACATTCTCCCGCAACTGGGGGTGCGAGGAAAAGGCTAAGAATTCCAAGCCCACCCACTGGCGGTGATGCAGGGCAGTCTGGAGCGAGTGCTGACATCTGGTCCGGACTGAAGGACCTGCCAACGATTACTGACATGTCGTCTACTGTCACTGCATATGATTCTGTCACCATTGAAAGAATGGTGGAGGATTATATGAGTGACCGCATCCAAGTAGGCACGTCAGACAGTTCGTACGTATACTGGCAGGAAAAAGAGGCAATTTGGAGGCCCTTGCAGAAACTGGCTTTATTTTACCTAAGTTGCCCCCCCTCCAGAGTGTTTAGTGCAGCCGCTCACCTTGTCAGCAATCGGCGTACGAGGTTACTTCCAGAAAATGTGGAGAAGATGATGTGCTTTAAAATGAATTATAATCAATTCCTCCATGGAGACATTCACCAGAAATTGCCTCCAGAAAGTACACAGGGACCTGAGATGGTGGATTCCAGTGGGGACGAATTAATAATCTGTGAGGAGGGGGATGTACACAGTGAAAGGGGTGAGGAATCGGAGGATGAGGAGGAGGTGGACATCTTTCCTCTGTAGAGCCAGTTTGTGCAAGGAGAGATTGATTGCTTCTTTTTTGGTGGGGGCCCAAACCATCATTTCAGTCACAGTCGTGTGGCAGACCCTGTGGCTGAAATGATGGGTTTGTTAAAGTGTGCATGTCCTGTTTATACAACATAAGGGTGGGTGGGAGGGCCCAAGGACAATTCCATCTTGCGCCTCTTTTTTCTTTCATTTTTCTTTGCGTCATGTGCTGTTTGGGGACTATTTTTTGAAGTGCCATCCTGTCTGACACTGCAGTGCCACTCCTAGATGGGCTAGGTGTTTTTGTCGGCCACTTGGGTCGCTTAGCTTAGTCACACAGCTACCTCATTGCGCCTCTTTTTTTCTTTGCATCATGTGCTGTTTGAGGACAATTTTTTTAATCTGCCATCCTGTCTGACACTGCAGTGCCACTCCTAGATGGGCCAGGTGTTTGTGTCGGCCACTTGGGTCGCTTAGCTTAGTCATCCAGCGACCTCGGTGCAAATTTTAGGACTAAAAATAATATTGTGAGGTGTGAGGTGTTCAGAATACACTGGAAATAAGTGGAAATGATGGTTATTGAGGTTAATAATACTGTGGGATCAAAATGACCCCCAAATTCTATGATTTAAGCTGTTTTTGAGGGTTTTTTGTAAAAACACCCGAATCCAAAACACACCCGAATCCGACAATAACTTTTCAGGGAGGTTTTGCCAAAACGCGTCCGAATCCAAAACACGGCCGCGGAACCGAATCCAAAACCAAAAACACAAAACCCGAAAAATGTCCGGTGCACATCACTAAAAGAAACCCATAAATCAGAGCAGGTGGCTAAGGGGTGAGTGTTCGGGAAGATGTACAATAACATCCTGTGCATACCACTATTCCTAAGTGTACATGCAAAGCCCACACATCCTCACCTCTATCAGCACATTCCAATAGTGCTGTGTGCTTAAACAATTAAACACCATGTGCAAGATGGTATCTGCATAGTCTCAATTACACAGACAGCTGCTGTAATCAAAAAACATTTCTGTATTAACAGTGTATATCTGGACATTGGTGTATACATCAAAAATTATAATCAGTATCCAATAAATACCTATAGGTCCAAAAAGGTGCACATGGGGCAGCACCTGGGCTAAGCGTTCTCCCACACAAGATCCATAACTACAAAAAATGAATCCAAATCAGTAAACTACTCAATCATCAATATTCAACAGTGTGACAGACCCAAGGCAATTACTCACAGATTCAAATGGAACACTGTACATGCCAGGGCTGCATACACATGCCTAAACTATGCAGGAGGTTTATATACTCCATGACCCGGAAGTACCTCGGGTGGATGGGGTCAGCGCCAATCATCACCAAAATTATCATCAGAGCCTTTACTACCCGCAAAACCCCGATCACCACTAGCTCAGGGGACTAGGTGAGACATCTTCAATGAGTGTGTCTACACTCAGAGTCACCATACCGCCTGCAGCGGAGACAAGCCACGCTCCACGCGCCGGGGACCGGAAACCGGAAGTCCCATGTGTTCCAGCGGCGAGAGCCGGTGGAACGCATGCTGCAGCCACTGTTATAGATGAAAAGAGAGGTGTTGTATATGAAAAAGCATATACCACAGTCAATGAGTGCATCTACACTCATGGTCACCACACTGTTAGCAGCGGGGGCCGGACCGCGTTCCACACGCCGAGGCCCGGAAACCGGAAGTCCCATGCGTTTTAGCGGCCAAAGCCGGTGGAACGCAAGCTGCTAGCACTGCTCAGGGATGGATAGGGATTAGTAATGTGTAATAGAAAGGGGTTTTATGTATTAGAAGATCAGATAATCAGATCATTCCTCAAATAATAACATAAATAAACCATCCATCAACCAAAAATAATGATATATGGTTCTTCAAAAATATTGAACATTGAAAAATTTGTAAAAAGGTCAAAAATTGTTATAGGGGACCCAGGAGGTAGCAGCAGCAATAACAATACAAAAGCCAAACACAAACAAAGACATACAATAAAGACAATTACAATTAAAAAACAAACCATATAGTTAAACAAACCTATATAGTAAGTAATCAACATCTACATATTATATACAGACATCAATCTTCATATAATACATCAGAGGAATAGAGTCCATTGATGCTGTAGACGTAATGTTCATGGATGATGGCTAGAATTATGGGAAACTCATAGGCAAACACCTAATGGATTATATTCATTGAGCCCCCTAGGGGATACGGTGTCCAGTTCATTAATCCAATAACATTCCCTTTGTTTAAGCTGCCTCACTCGATCCCCTCCTGTGGACAATGGTGGAACCCAGTCGATGAGCTTGCACTTTAAACTTGCCACTTGATGCTTAGCTTCTAAGAAGTGGCGTGCGACTGGTTTATCAGATGTTCCACTATTTAATGCAGTGTGTATAGAGGACAGGTGGTTGGCCCTCCGGTCTCTAAAATTCCGCATGGTCAACCCCACATAAAGAAGCCCACATGGACATTTCAGTATGTAGATGACATGGTCCATTCTGCAGTGTAAATTAAATCTGATCTTAATTGTGGTCCCGGTATGGGGGTGATTAAACGTCGGTCCCACCATCATCGATCTGCACATCGTGCAGTTGCCACAGGAGAAACACCCTGGTTTCTGTGCATAGAATTGTGTACGAGTTAACTTTGCTTCTGGATACATGGTGGGTCTCATCAACATTTGTTTCAAGTTCGGGCCTCGCCTATATGCCAGCATAGGCGGTTTCATATGAGTGAACGGTAAAGTAGAGTCAGAGCTAACGATTGGCCAATGTTTCTTCAAAACTTTATTAACATGTCCAGAGTGATTATCGAAACGAGTGGTGAACACCATCCTATCTTTAGTTTTGTTACGCTCACTGTCACATGTCCCTGAAAAAATAGCTTTCGCTTTAGCAAGACATCTAGATAACACTTTGCTATGGTAGCCACGTTCCCTAAAGCGTGTAGTAACATCAGCAAGTTGTGTTTCTACATTCTCACTGACTGAATTTATCCTAAGAACTTGAAGGTATTGGGACACAGGTAAGTTATCTTTTAGGGTCGGCGGATGATGGCTAGAGGCATGGAGAGAAGGTTACGATCCGTTGGTTTCCGATACAATGTCGTAGACAACAGGTTGTTTATTTTGTTAATGGTCACATCGAGGAAACTGATGCTAGAGTCAGAGATAGTCGATGTGAATTTAATAGGACTAGCTAGAGAATTTAATTCATTGACCATGGATAAAAACAGTTCTTCTGTATTGGTTCAAAGCAAAAAGATATCGTCGATAAAAAGAAGAAGTCCCTGGTGAGTGCACTTATTTATGCTTATTGGAATATATGGATGCTACGTTGTTGGTAGTATTGGGAGCAGCCCAGACAGTTGAATTGTTACTAGTGTGTGCCAACCGATTACCCCAATGTACTAAGAAGGAGATATCTGTCTGGATAATAATGTAATACCAGTTCACTTAAGTCAAACTCAGGTTTGCAACGGATGTCTCAAGTGCACCAACATCAGCTGCAACATACTGTGAGGGGAATTAGTTTCTCAGTAAAAGACCTACGGACATATATACAGTATGTATGTGTTATATATATATATATATATATATATATATATATATATATATATTTTCACAGACCCTTGTGTTTTGGTTTTGGCAAAGCCACAATCAAGTGTTTTGATTTGGATTTCGGTTTTGTTTAAAATCGATAATTGATAAAAAATCAATAAAAACAGCTCAATAAAAAAATCATGTAATTTTTACAATGGAAAAGACAATCTGGATTTAAAATCCGAATTCTGAACAATGGGAAGACTTGAATCAGGACTCTGTTCTGATCGGATTTCCTCTGGGAATCTGGACCAGGTTTTGGTTCGGGTTTGGATCCACAAAATTTGGGTGGATTCAGATTTTGGAAAAACTGAACCACACATCCCTAGTTTAAGTTGAATTGTGAACATGGTAAATTTTACTATCTGGGACAATTACAGTATAAGTAGCTTAATATAATTGACCAGGAAATGAAAAAATAAAAAGGCTGTTTTTTGTATATACAGTATGTGCTAAAGTAATATTTAAGAATTAGCATTGTTTTTTGGGACTGTATCGATATTATTTAAAAACATGCCTCCGTGTCTCCACGGTGACTTAAAGGCAGGAGAGCAATGTAACACAGCAATGAGGAAGGCAAGTCAGATGCTTGGCTGCATTGGGAGAGGAATCAGCAGCAGAAAGAAGTAATAATGCCATTGTATAGGTCAATGGTATGGCCTCATCTATAATACTGTGTTCAATTCTGGAGGCCACATCTTCAAAAGAATATTAATACATTAGAGACTGTACGAAGAAGGGCAACTAAAATGGTGCATGGCCTACATCACACAACTTACCCAGAAAGACTAAGAAATATCAATATGTATAGTTTGGAGCAGAGAAGGAAAGGGGGAAGATGATAGAAACTTTCACATATATCAAGGGTTTTAACAAAGTCCAGGAGGGAAACATTCTCCATATGAAGAGAAGCAATAGGACACGAGGACATGCACTGAGACTGGAGGGGGGGGGGGGGGGGGTTCAGGAGAAATATGAGGAAAAATTACTTCACAGAAAGGGTAGTGGACAAGTGGAACAGCCTCCCATCAGAGGTGGTAAAGGCTAAGACAGTAGAGCAATTTAAACATGCATGGAATAGACATAAGGATATTCTTTCAAAGAAATAAGGATCAATTAAGTTTTGACATAAAAATATGGTTAAAAAAAAGGGCAGACTAGATGGGCCAAGTGGTTCTTATCTGCCGTCAAATTCTATGTTTCTGTGTCTATTCTCAACAACAAGAAACCCTTCGGAGTAGTGGAGTATGGCTTTAAAGGGGTAAGGGGTAACCCCAATCCTGATTCCATCTTGGGCTGATGACCCCCTTTGGTTAACAATATCAGTAGGCTTAGCTGATTACCCACACTGCCTTCTCGGCCACTACTTTATGTACTATTCACATATCCATTGAACAACACATTTGACTTTTTGGCCACCAATTATGTTGTTCCATCAATATTTTGTTGGGGATAAATTGGGTAGTGTCATCTTGGTTGGCTCCTGCCTGTTAGAGGCTCATCAACACATAGGCAGCTTATTGACAAAAGTTCAAAAACAGTTACACATCCTTAGCTAAATTATTGAAACACTATTTATATGGCCGTCTCTGCATACCATTAACGGGAATAATAAATAATGGCTGCTTTACTGTCCATTCTTTACATCCTACATTCTTTATCTTCACCAAGGCAATAGTTAACAAAAATTAGTCAATTGAAAAGCGCATGCATGTTAGAGTAATCTCCTAAACTTCTTGTCACCTGTGATAGGGACATCAATTTTGGCCTTTGTCAGCCTTCATTAGGTTCAGATCTTCCATTTACCTATCCCTAAGGGTATTTCCATTGATTTCTTTGGCCAAAGAATCCAACCTGCGTCAAAGGAGTATATAAAGCTTGCATCGATCGCTTAAGGGCTTTTTCTTCTTACAAAAAGAACAAATGATTAAGGTTTTTTTTTTACTTTCGTCTGTTTTTAGCCTTTTTTAAATAAATATTGTGAAGTAAGAAACTTCAAAGAAGAGGGACATTTTCAAAACTGTTTAGCAAATATATTTTTGACTCGTTCCACGTTTCAAAGCAGAATTTTCACCCATGGAATTTGGCCTTAGGTTCTCTTTGTGCTGCCTCAACCATACCAAACAGCCCGATCAGTTGACCATTTTCATCAAAGCTCTACTTGCAGACTAGAAATGAGAATTTATGAATACAGTGTGGATTGGAGACGCAAAACCAAATTTTAAAGACTGTGGGGGTGATGTAGAGTTGCACCCAATGTGCATGGTTTGCAGTTGAGTGCAAGCTACTACGTGCAGTTACAGGCGACTCAGAAATGTATGCAACTCAGTCACAATGGGGAGTTTGCACGTAGGTTGCACATTCTGAGGGCTTGATGTGGGCTTTTATGTGGTATTGTGGGACTTTGCAATACAGAGAGAGAGAGCCATCTGATTTTGGATGGAATGTTTGCAACTGGTATAGCGCTGAAATTTATGCTGGATCTTCTGTAAGTAGATGGATGGGTGTAGAGCAGCCACATAGAGTAGATGCGTGTAAATTTGCTTGCAAGCTAATGTTCACATTTATTTTCATGCACTTTGGTAACATTGCGTGCAACTTTGAATTAGCCTGTGTCTCTGAAAATGTGCACCTCTGCAAAATAAAATGGGGGCACATTCCTATAGTGGTATGCCCCCGAACAGTCCTAGATTGTTCAAAATGTTGGTGTGCCTGTCACGCTGCATCAGAATGTGTCAAGACCCAAAAGGTCCCTGCTGAAGTTGAGGCAAAGCTGATTTTTCAAGGGTGTGGTTGGTCGCAAGGCGGTAGCTGGTGTAACAAGCCTTGTCCAGCTTCAAAGCTTTTGAATATGAGATGTAAGCTCTAGAACAGTGGTTCTCAAACTTGGTCCTCAGGACCCCACATAGTGCATGTTTTGCAGGTAACCCAGCAAATGCACAGGTGTATTAATTACTCACTGACACATTTTAAAAGGTCTACAGGTGGAGCTAATTATGTCACTTGT
This sequence comes from Pseudophryne corroboree, assembly GCF_028390025.1. NCBI lineage: Eukaryota > Metazoa > Chordata > Amphibia > Anura > Myobatrachidae > Pseudophryne > Pseudophryne corroboree. The sequence continues at coordinate 470,760,790 of NC_086451.1, forward strand.
GATTCTGTGAGTAGACCTGCAAAACATGCACCGTGTGGGGTCCTGTGGACCAAGTTTGAGAACCTGTGCTCTAGAACAGTGGTTCTCAAACTCGGTCCTCAGGACCCCACACAGTGCATGTTTTGCAGGTAACCCAGCAAGTGCACAGGTGTATTAATTACTCACTGACACATTTTAAAAGGTCCACAGGTGGAGCAAATTATTTCACGTGTGATTTTGAGGAGACCTGCAAAACATGCACCGTGTGGGGTCCTGAGGACCGAGTTTTAGAACCTGTGCTCTAGAACATAGGTTCTCAAACTCGGTCCTCAGAACCCCACACAGTGCATGTTTTGCAGGTCTTCTCACAGAATCACAAGTGAAATAAGTAGCTCCACCTGTAGACCTTTTAAATTGTGTCAGTGAGTAATTAATACACCTGTGGACCTGCTGGGTTACCTGCAAAACCTGCACTGAGGACCGAGTTTGAGAACCTATGCTCTAGAACAATTTATGCAAATGTTTCTTCAGCCCATAGCAACATTTTACATGGTCTTATTCTACAAATGTCCTAATAACTTTACAGTAAACAATTATTTCTCATTTATTTGCGCTATGCTTTGGAAAGGCGGCGATCAGCATATTCATTTGCTGTGATAAATGATTGTCTGCATCTCTGCCCATCACACATCAGTAATATCAGAACAGAGAAAGTACAGCAATAACATTCCTCACAAGATATATGAAACATGGTTTCTAATGTAGCCTCCAGCCGATGCAAAGACTATTAAAAAGAAATTCCAGCATTTGTTATGTCATTATAGCAGAGTTTTCTTCAAAACTCATTATTCAATTATTTTGCAATGTATGCTATAATGATTTTGCTTGAAGATCTGCACTCAAAGCCGTGTTCCCCCCACTGTGAATGCAGACCACCCCAGGTAGATGTTAGATAATGGTTTTTGCCATCCTATAATTGCCAAAAGTAATAGAATTGGGGAAATCTCCACTTGAATTAAGTTTTTCTGAAAACGGTGGGGGTTTAGACTGAGGTAGGACTTTGACTTCATGTTATATATGGTGTTACAAGCAGGAGAGAATGGCAGAATCCTGACAATAGCTACAACAAAAGAAACAAGGGGAAGCAACAGTAATTGATTCAATGAGGAAATGGAGACAGACAAATTTAAAGGAAGTAAAGGATTGTGTAGCATCTGATACAACATTATAATATAATTATGCACATCACAGTCCCACAAAATAAAATTCTGTGTGTCAAGTTTCCTTCTTCCAAGTGCAACTGTAGCTTCTAATGACTCTCTGGCCAGGTGTTCTTATTGGCCATTGACATATTGAGGTGAAGAGCCTGGTTATCAATGAGGAGATAGGGTCCTAAGCCTACAAGTGATGCCACACTCAGATGCAGGGCACACTTTAATCAAAGCTGATAGGTTAGGGCATGACATGATAACAAGAATGCATCTTGTGCTAGTGTAACAGGGGGCCTTTGCTTCCAGGTGGCTTCCTGATCTGCCCTGTCACTAGACATTATGGATGAGGCAAAGATCAACCTCAAAATTATGCACAGTTATGCTGTGTCTAAGAACTCTTAAGGCATGAAAGGGGTAGTGCCCAGGGAACACAACCTTCATCATTCAGAGTTGTATGCATTGCAAACCCAACGGTTTGCGTATAACTAAGATGGTGGGTGGGTGCAGGACCCATTCTGTGAATGTGTAGAGAAGGTCCTGTGAGATTACATGCAGTGCCCCAAGCCACAGCATGTCAATTTGGGGATGGGGGCCAGGGTCGTTTGATGGTGGGGGCTAGGGGCAGACCCAGTGGGCCCCAATCCCTCCTCTAATGTCAGATTCCAATCTGTGCACTAGCATTATATATTGTTACGCTATCAGAGGGTCACTTACCTGGTAGAGCAGGAACATGGATGAACATGGGTGTGTGGTTTGTTTCTATAGAAACTATACTGAGATCCACCCTCCTGCCAATCAAATGTAGCATTTAGATTAACATAAAAAGGCCTAGGCACTGTAGTATCCATGCTGTCTTCAGGTTATGTCCTCTTTAATGGTTGGCCATGCCTCTTAGGTATGGGCCCCTACAGCTGCATTCCCTTGGTGCACCACTTGTGCCTCAATCCGACACTGGTGGGGTTTTTTTTTCTTTTTTAAATAGAGGCATGTCACCCTCATTTTGTAGGCATTCTGAGGCCAGGGTCTTCATCTTCAAATGCAGGTTTCCTGACCTCGGCAGAGTTCCATCGGTCATTCTGAGTAAGTCTAGGATTACTTAGGTAGCCGTTGGCTGTGACCAAGGTGATTGATGGTTGCCATAGTGAGTTGATGTTGTATCTTCAGAAGCAGCACTTGGATTTGTGATGCCGGCAGGAGGCAACTATTTTCTTCTGGTCATTCTTGTGGCAGAAGTTGATCAACATTGCACAGCTGCTTCGTCTAAGATGCAACTTTGAATCAGGCCCTTTATGAGGTGGTAATGTTAAAACTTAACCTATCTTGATGCCTACTCCCAAATGGATCTACACAGGCTGCAGTTAAAAGATCACTTCTACTGTAGTCCGGTTATTTCCAACATGCCACCTGATACCATTTAGGAAGGATTTTTTATTTGCATCAGACTTCATAATAGCAATGATTTCTCTACCCCGGAGTTCATATATAGTCCAGGTTCCCTATGAACCTTCATGTATTAGTACTAATTGAACTTATTATACTGTATAGGTAATTTGTGTATATTCTTTATGTGCTCCTATATGATGATGTGTCAATAAATAATTGTCAATACTATAGAATTGTCTGTACTCAATACTGTATACAGATGTGTCCACTTACATCTTTGCTAATTTGCTAAATTTGGCACAACATGCAAAATATGGCTAAGCTGTTTTTCACGAGTAACGAGTTGATGGATTTTCAAATTTTTGTTTGCCATAATAGAATATGTATAAATGAACATATTAAAGAAGCAAGTTTAGAAAAATCACAAGGCATGGCTAAATCTCTGAGTCTATAGTATGTTAAACCAAGCCATACATGGCGGGATATAGCAAAGATGTATGTGGACACATCTGTATGTCATTGTTCAGTATTTGTTTGGGTTACTGCCACCAGATTCATCTGAACATTACATGGTGCTGTCTTCTACAGTATCAGGATGGTAGGTCGAAAGTACTTACAGATGGGTCCACATTTATCTTGACCTTTAATAGGATTAACTGAGACTGTCCAGTCGGACTTAATCCCCTGCTGTAATGACTTAATCCCCTGCTGTATTGTTCTCTGTATTGTATTGCAGCTGAGAACAACAGATGAAGGGTTTATGCTAATAAATCATGTTGTGCCTAGGCGCAGAAAACTAGTCAAGATAACCGTGGATCCATCTGTAGGTCAGCAGTCAGTAGGTCAACCACTATTGGTCAACATGGATAAGGTGGACATGGGGAAAAGGTTGACACATGAAAAGGTTGACATGACTTTTTAAAAATGATTATAGATTTTTACCTTTTTCATACTTAACCATCCATGTTGACTATGATTGGGAATAGTAACCTGTGCCGAGTGCAGCGAAGCACCTTGACAGCAGCTCACTCACCATACAAGGGCACACGGAGCACTAATTGGGTTTCCTGCTTATGTTACGCAAAAAAAAATATACCAAAAACATTCAAAAATTTCATGTCTACCCTTTCATGTGCCCACCTGTCCCGTTTTGAGACATTTTACTGTGTTGACCTTTTCCCCCATGTCAACCATGATAATATGGACCAATAATGGTTGACCTAATGACTGTCGACCTTATCTAGGTCGACCCATTGATTTATAACCATCCACACTCATTACTCACTCCCACTCACGATTGCAGGACTTTCATTGGGCTGCACCCACTCTGGCGAATGCCCTACCACGCACAATAAGACTCTCCTCTAGTCTCCAAACCTCCAAGCGTTCCCTGAAAACTCACCTCTTTAGGCAAGTATATCAAATTCCAGAACCGCCCACATAACTTTCATAAACCTTCCTATCAAATTGCTTCCACTCTGTACAGTCCACACATATCCTCACATGTCTTCTCATTCTTCACTTTCCCTTCCTCTCAAACCCGGTTCATCATTGCTGTATAACCATATGATACAGCCCACCAAGACCTTTGCAATCTGGCGGACAACTATGCAATAGATAGCACCTTTCCTTGTGTACACATGCCTATTTTCCTATAGAGTGTAAGCTTGCGAGCAGGGCCTTCTTACCTCTATGACTTTTTGTTATCACCCAGTTTGTTATATCATTATTTCCAATTGTAAAGCGCAACGGAATTTGCTGCGCTATATAAGAAACTGCTAGTAAATAAATAATAAATAAATCTTTTCCATAGTTATTTGTGAGTAATTTTGTGTAAATTTGTACTCCCTTCTACTGTAGGTCTTGTTTTGTTTTTACTGTATGTATTTACATGTTTGTTTTCTGTTTTTTCTCTTGTTCACCTTTGAGTTATCACTGGAGAGAGACTTGCTATTTAGTTTTGGCATGGAGCGTGTGCCTAGTGTAATCAGAGAACGGGGACTACAGTAGTTTTTAACAGAATATTGTTTCAGGCACAAAACGAATCAGCCATAAAACTACACACAATATGACTCCCAAAAGAGGGGGATTAATTAAAGACCACATGAAAGAAGTGCAAATGGAAGTAAATATTTTCTGCCGAAGGCAAAGACGGAGAAACTGTTTGTTCAGTAGAGTGCGCGATATCCTCTCTTTTTTTTTCAACAATGCGTATTTGCCAAAAAATTCTGTTGATGCAACAGAATCTAATGGCTAAAAATTGGAAAAAAAAAACCAACAAAGTACACCAAAGAGATTATTAACTCTTATATGCTTACTGTAGCATGATATTCTACCAACAGTACATATATGTTCTTTTTAGAATGGAAACATGATTATACTGCGTTGATAATAGGAATATGAGACACCTGCATCACTACAGGGATTGCTAACAGGCAAATTAATTTAAGTGGCTGACTGGTCAATGAATGAAGGTTACTGATCTGAAAACAACAGTAATTTAAATCACGTTAACTTCAGGCTTCAGGCTAATAAGCAGAAATGAGAGCATCATATAGTACACTCACAAACATCTAAGCAGGGAACATATAGCATATTATATTTTCATCTTCTAAACACCGCTACATAATGAGTAATTCAACCTTTATTATGTCTGTATTAAAGCTAATATTTACTCAAGAAATGATAATGTACATTTTTATTTATTAGTTGTACCCAGTGGTTTTTCTTATTCCATAACCTTAACTTAATTAACTAGAAATAAACACAGACAACGGAAATGCAGATGGGTGGTCTTCAGTATGCCGACTGTCGGGATCCTGGCGCACAGTATACCGGCGCCAGAATCCCGACAGCCGGCATACCAACACTTTTTCTCCCTCGTGGGGGTCCACGACCCCCCTGAATGGAGAATAAAATAGCGTGGCACGTGTAGCGCGCCACCGTGCCGGCAGCGTGGCGAGCGCAGCGAGCCTGCAAGGGGCTCATTTGCACTCGCCACGCTGTCGCTATGCCAGCGGTCGGGCTCCCGGCGCCGGTATGCTGGTCGCCGGGAGCCCGGCCGCCGGCATACCATACTACACCCATGCAGATAAATGCAGATAAAAAGAGGTCACAGACAAATTTACTGAATCAGATTAGAATTGTAATTAAGGGTGGCAAGGAAACACTGTGAGAACCTTGGCCTTAGCCAAATAAAGATATTTTTGTAAACAAAAAGATGTAAAGAAGGCGCTTTACTTCAAAGGTGCTGCAGTCCACCAGCCGGGATGGTCAACGGAATCCCAAAAAGTCACAGTTTATACAGTTAAATTTTTGCTGTGGTGCGCTCCCTGGGTTACTAGGGCAATATTCAATCTTCAGACGTGTTAGGCTCTGGTGAGTATATTCTTAGTTCGGCAAAGATTCCCCACTCCAATTCACACGATTTTACCCAAAAAATAGAAAAGAGAGCGATATAGTGAAGTATAGTCAGATTCAGTTATATTTATATGAATGGGATTATTCAAACGTATGGAGCCCCAAAGAATGGGCGGACCCACGTACCACGTACCCACGTACCTTCCTTCTATCATTCCCACAAGGCAGCAGGAGCAGAGAGCAGCCATTGCTGTGTCTGGCAGCAGAGGTGAATTGGTGAAGAATCTCTGAGGAAAACTACCAGAGAGCAGTGGAAGTAATACCACAGGCGTATTTGGGTGGGCACTACTGACACCCCAAAAAATCTGGTACGTGGGTCCGCCCATTCTTTGGGGCTCCATACGTTTGAATAATCCCATTCATATAAATATAACTGAATCTGACTATACTTCACTATATCGCTCTCTTTTCTATTTTTTGGGTAAAATCGTGTGAATTGGAGTGGGGAATCTTTGCCGAACTAAGAATATACTCACCAGAGCCTAACACGTCTGAAGATTGAATATTGCCCTAGTAACCCAGGGAGCGCACCACAGCAAAATTTAACTAAATAAAGATATTTAAATAAATTGGGTGGCACCCACCCCATTGCAACCTGGATTGGGCAGTACCACTCCCCAATAATTGGCATAGCACTGACTACTCCCTTAGTTGGAGACCAGGCCCTCCCCTGAGGTAGAGATAATCCAGCCATTATCAAAGGGGGGTTTGGGGGGGGGGGGTCCCCCTAATGCTCTTGTGCTAATAAGATGATGACAAGGAGCACTGCTTTCCACCAAGCTGCGCCTGACCTTTTGGTTGGAAGGATCATGAAAAATACATACAAATAAGTCAGATGGGTGGGTGGGGATCACGAACTGGTGTGAGCAAGATGGATGTTCTTCCTGTCATTTTATAGGCTACCTACTTTACTAAGCCACCCACTAATACCTGATAGGCTAGCTAACCCTATCACTACACAACAGTAAACTAAACAAACCACCCACTTCTTTTTTTACCATTAACACCTTTAAAAACGCATTACATAAAATACCCAATTTCACAACTAAATGTTTGGCTACTTTACTGTGGCCCAAGAAAAATCTTTTGTAGTCAGTTTGTCAATCACAGTATTAGTTTTCTGGCTTCTCTCCTGTATCCAGAAAATGCAGTCCAGTCCAGTCCAGGTATATGATGTTCAGCTTGTAGTGGAATCAGGCTTCTACAGACCCTCCAACATGACCCGCCCCATTAGGTACAAAATGCTCTGTTCCTGGACTTCCCTCTTAATTTATGATTTCCATCACCTGTGTTGAACTAGCTAAATGATAAGAAAGCTGTTTCTTCACAGGTGATGGCAATAATAAATTAAGAGGGAAGTCCAGAAACAGAGCATTTTGTACCTAGTGGGGCGGGTTATGTTGGAGGGTATGCTTCTATATGTAACAGATCAAGCAGAAACTACATCTACGATCATGCAATGCATGTATTAATGAAACACTAAGCAATGTATGTTTCTTCCCTGAAGACATTATCACCAATCTGCTTGTAGCTTGGTAGAGTCAGCTACTGTGGACAGCAGAAGCTGAATTAACAGGTAGAGGCCACCTGACCACAAGTAGCAGTAGGGTTGCCATGTCATCCCTTTAATCTGTGGCTGGCTGACTTCAAGACTCCATTTCACCTGGTTTTAATCAGCAGCAGGACCTGTGTAATTAATATGTGTCCAGAATTAAAGGGATGAGGTGGCAACTATAGGTAGCAAGCCAGGTCAACTGTTTATTACTTGTCTTCATAGCAGGTAACACAGAATAACACTTGAAGTTGGAAAGGCAGGACAAACAATCTTAAGTCAATGGGGTACATTTACTAAGATGGGAGTTCTATTTAAGATGGGATGTTGCCCATAGCAAACAATCAGATTCCAGGTATTATCTTCTAGAAGGTGCTAGATAAATGAGAAGTGAAATCTGATTGGTTGCTATGGGCAACATCCCATCTTAAATAGAACTCCCATCTTGGTAAATGTTCCCCAATATGTTTGTGTGATCCACCAATGTGAGGTATTACTATGTTGTGCCCTGAAGCCAAGGATCCACTGTGCGATGGAGCAGGAGTTACCATAGCAGTTGGGACTCAAGCACTGGTGTAAGAGACATTGCTTTAATGAAACAGTGCTGTAACAATATTAGATTCAGCAAAGGGTTAACTTTATGCATGCATCTTTAGTTAAGCGCCCCAACCATGTAGCCTCCATTCAAGACACCTATAGAGGGGTCATTATTTATATAGTGTTCAGTAGCGGATCTTGCTACGGGCACGCAGGATTTTTGCCCGGGGCGCCACCTTCCGGAGGGCGCCGCCGCCGTCAGGACTGCGCTGCCGCCGTGGCAAGATCCGCTGCTGGTGGTGCCGCCCGGTGCTGTGCGGTGCTGACTCTGTGGTGCACGATGAAGTCATCACGCACCACACTGCATTGTGGGAGTGGCACATAGACACTAGAGGTCATGATTGACCTCTAGTGTCTATGCGGTGCTATGGGAGAGACGTCATGGCGTCTCTCCCATAGATCAGAGGAGCGGCGCCGGCGGCCGGTCACGGAGGGCAGCAGCGGTGAGGAATCAGGAGCGGGGATGGTGAGTATTATTATTATTTTTTGTAAGCGGCACAAACTAGTGGGCACAACTCTACAGATGGCTACAAAAAGTGCTTAAGGTATTTCAGACCCTTAGTCTAACACCCAGATCCTTGAGTCTGCTTTATTTTATAGGTCTAGTAGCCAAGTTGGTTATTATGGGACTCAGTGTCAATACTCATAATACAGTATGTCTATGAGATAAAAGTTATAAGAAGGTCAATATTATTTGACTACAAAAGATGACAAACCTACTTCTTTTTTAGAATACATGCATGGAATGCGACCACCATTTTGCCGTATTTTCTGGCTGGCCAATCAGAGCATTCACATTATCCTCCCCTCCTTCCACATCCATCCTTTGAAGCCAAAAGCTGCTGAAAACCGATTCATAGTAAACGCTACTCCTTCCAATCCTCTTCAAAATCCCTGACTATGGAACCGACACTATCTTCAAAGATATTCTCCTCAGAGTCAGTCCTCCAACATGGTGAGCCAACATCACATACAGTGTTGGCCACTCCTGGTAGGCAGTTCTTCTTTCACCTCTTCTGGAGTGAATGCACTGTAGCCATCCCAGACTTAGGGAAAGGCAAGGCCCCCTACCGAGACAAGAACCCAAATAACAAGATACTTTAAAGAAGTGACAAGACAGTAATCGCTAGGGAGTTGATGGGATAATAAATCTTATCCTGCTGTTTTGCCTCATAGACAGTGTATATATATATATATATATATTCCATTGGCTATAATCCCTTACAGCCATTTCTATATGTCTCTTTCATCCACTTTTTCTTGTTATCCCCACCCAATGTGACTCCTGTTCTATTATCACCTACGGGTATCTTCTTCTCCATTCACTCCATATTTTTCTTTACCCTTCTCTACACTTTTTTTTAAATTCTGTTTGCTCCTCTTCTCAATTCCAACTCTTCTCTTTAGGTCTCTGCTAGTAGAGTCATTGTTTTCACTCAAGTCGTCTGCCATGTGCTTTAGCTGGAAATATTTTGAGCTAAAGTTTTATTGATGTATTGCAGAGAGTGGTGCGGAACCGGCTTCCATAACCTGATTGGGATTTGTGCCTGGGGCAGGCACTAACATTTGCAATTTGTTTTTTGTCGGTCATCTCTCCGCCATTTGTCCTCCTAATAACGTGTAGTCACATTAATACATCAAGTTACTATTTTTCAAATTGGAGACAAATAGGTAGGTCATCAATGCATGGATCCGAGAGGCATAAAACCATTCTGGTGAGGTCCTTCCGAAGCACGGTCAGAGCCAAAAAAGAGTCAGATTCCAAAAGTGGTCAGATTCCAGCTGCGGGAGAACACAGGCTGCGTTACGCAATCAAGTCTCATATAGGCAGAGACAGGAAAGCCCCGGATGAGCCACAGTTATATCGTAATTGCAATTGGACGTTATATAACAACGAATCATGCCTGGCCAAAGAGTGGTTATCTCAGGACTGTATTTGGGTCTATCATGTGACTCTCTTTTCAGCTAAGTACAGTGCAATCCTCTATTTCCAAGGCAAACTGTAACCTTAACAAGAGGGATATTCACGTTTTATTTCCTACCCTTCAACTGAATAATTCACAGTCAACAGAGAACTGGAGAAAAGAAATTTCACAATTAGTCAGTATCCAATGACTGGTGTGGAGTTAGCCATATTTATCATAGGCGTGTGTTTTATATGCAACTGTGAATGACGGTCTGTTTTGCAGGTAACAATTGTCCTATATTCCAACAAAAATGGTAATTTCTAAATTGGCCTACAAACCTCTTCTATATCAGAGAAGAGGTAATGATTTGTGAAGCACAACATCACTTAAGCCCTTGTAAGACATCTGAAAAAATAATATGAATTTAAATTGAATACAGCCGTACGTGTTTCATCTAGAGCCGAGCGAATGCAATGCTTGCTGATATTTTGATCCAGTTAAAATCAATTCATATAATTTATAATCCAACAATATAAAACATAAAAATAACTTTTGTAACCAAAGAACAAAAATAGAAAACGAGAACAGTTTTGACTCATTTCTATCTGATGTTTTATCAAAAAAAGATTATGTCTAAGCCTGTTACAAAAAAAAAAAAAAAAAAATCAGAAAAAAAACACAATAAAAGAATGATTCACAGATATCCACAAAGAAATGAATTATATCCAGAATCAATATGACAGGGCTTTGATAAACTGCTGTACAACCATATCCTTAGGCATCAATTAAAATTATTTAATGCTAGTTTAATCTGAACATTGCCATCAGAACAAATACAGCCTCTGCAAAAAAACAGATCCAAAGATTATTAAACTCTAGTAGAGCAAATGTTTAATCTGAAAGTTAAGATATAATGCAGCGTCTAAGGGCTGAATGTGACGAGCAGCTAAGGGATAAAACAGACAAACAAATTGATTCCACTGCACTGATTTAACTGGAATTGTTCAATTAATATTGGCTGCACTGCAATGTGGAAAACACGGGAGGCATTCTATATGCCGGCTGTCGGGAGCACGGCGCTCACCATATCGACGGGTGTGGTTCATCAAATCGACAGTGTCTAGGTCGACAATGTTTAGGTCGACAACTATAGGTCGACAGTCACTAGGTCGACATGGATGGAAGGTCGACAGGGTTTCTAGGTCGACATGTGCTAGGTCGACAGGTCTAAAGGTCGACATGAGGATATTTTTTTGTGTCGTTTTCTTCGTAGAGTGACCGGGATCCCAAATTAGTGCACCGCGTCCCCTCGCATGGCTCGCTTCTCTCGCCATGCTTCGGGCATGGTGCCTTCGCTTCGCTCGGCACACTTTACCGTTCCAATCGTAGTCCACGTGGATCGTTAAGTATGAAAAAAATCAAAAAAATAATTTTTTTTTAAAAACTCATGTCGACCTTTAGACCTGTTGACCTAGCACATGTCGACCTAGAAACCCTGTCGACCTTCCATCCATGTCGACCTAGTGACTGTCGACCTATAGTGGTCGATCTAAACATTGACGACCTAGACACTGTTGATCTTCAGACCGGATCCCATATCGACGCCGGGATCCTGACAGCCGGCACACTGACAACTATTCTCCCTCTTGGGGTGTCCACGACGGGTGTGGTATGATAGATAGACAGTGTCTAGTTAGACAGTCAATAGAGAGACACCATATGTTAGACAGACATTGGGTCGACAGTGTCAAAATGTCAACATGAAAACATAGACAATACAAAAGGTCGATAGGAAAATGGTCGACATAAAAAAAGGTAGACACCATGTTTTCTGCATTTTTGTGGTTTGTGTGGATAGTTTTGTCATCTGGGACCCCCGATTGTAGAAAGGCATACCCTCGCTACAAGGTTTATAACCAACTCTATGCCGACATGGATAGAGAAGGTATGAAATAGTCCAAAAACATGTTACATGTAAAGAAAAACATTTGTCTATCTTATGTCGACCATATTCATGTCGACCTTTTGACCCTGTCGACCTAATGTCTGTCTAACATATGGTTTCTATCTAATGACTGTCTAACTAGACACTGTCTATCTATCAACCGGATACCGTCCACGACACCCCTAGAGAGAGAATATATAGTGTGGCGATCATAGCGCACCACCGTGCCCGTAAGGGGCTCTTTTGCGCTCGCCCCGCTGCCGGCATTCCGGCTCTCTGGATCCCGGCACCGGTATGCTGGGTGCCAAGATCCCAAACGTCGGTATAACATAGTAGACAGGGAAAACACAGAGGCTTCTTTGTTCAATAATACAGTAAGGTGGTCATTCCGAGATGTTCGCTCGCTAGCAGTTTTTAGCAGCCGTGTAAACGCTTTGCCGCCTCCCACTGGGAGTGTATCTTAGCTTAGCAGAAGTGCGAACGAAAGGATCGCAGAGCGGCTACAAAGTTTTTTTGTGCAGTTTTAGAGTAGCTCAAAACCTACTCAGCGCTTGCGATGACTTCAGACTGTCCAGTTCCTGTTTTGACGTCACAAACACGCCCTGCGTTCGCCCAGCCACGCCTGCGTTTTTCCTGGCACGCCTGCATTTTTTCGAACACTCCCTGAAAACGGTCGCCCACTTCATGTCAATCACTCTGCGGCCAGCAGTGCGACTGAAAAACTTTGCCAGACCTTGTGTGAAACCACATCGTTCGTTGTAATAGTACGTCGCACGTGCACAGAAGTGCCGATTTTTTTGCATCATCGCTGCACAGCGAACGAATGCAGCTAGCGATCAACTCAAAATGACCACCTAAGTCATTTATTACATTAACATGATGATAAAGAATTACCCCTTTCACACCGCACAAATAACCCGGTATCGCCCCGGTATATTGCTGGGTCATCACGGGGTCACGGTGTGAAAGGGCCCATGGTGAATTCCTAGGTCACCTGACCAAGTAATTCAACCCAGGAATAAAGCAGTGTTATTCCCGGGTTGACTACCGGGTCAGTGGCAGTGTGAACGGGTTGCAGGGTCGATGCGACCCGGGACACATTCACTACATTGGGAGAGAGGCGGCGTGGAGATGAGCTCATCTCCCAGCGCCGCCTCCGACCCCTCCCCTATGCCGGCTCCACCCCCCGATTCTATGGAAAGCACACCCGGCACATTGCCGAGTCAGGGAGCCAGTTGTTATGATCAAATGCCGGATCCCACCCGGTAAGGACCCGATTCCAGTTACTGGGTGGTACCCGGCATTTGCAATGTGAAAGGGGTAAATGAAAACTGCCAATTTAGATCTATCAAAACATATTAAGGGTGGGATGTAACAATTCACATATTTAGTGGCCGTGCAGGACGCTCTTGTACAGTAAAGGATTGTCCCTTTAAAAAAATAAACGTCAACGATCATTACATCCCAGCCAGGATCTCAATAAGTATAGCAGATGTCCCACTATCAGTAAGGTATCACTAGCTTTTAATGATATTTACGCAAATTTCTGTACATTTAACTAGTGTTAAAACTTTTTTTGTTGCAAAATAAGCAAACATGTAGACAGGGGCATCTTCAAAGAGGAGGAGGCACGTGTGCAGTCTCCTTCTGGGCTCCCTATTCTTTAGCCAGCATCATTGTAGATTCTGGGCACTAGAGGACCCTAGTGCTGTCCCAGAATCTAGTGTGCATATACAGGTCTCCAGGAATATGGTGTGGTGGCCATTTTCCCAGTGATTTTCCTACTGCACAAGCGCAAAATACCCGGAAAATGGGGGCCACATTATTTTTCCAGTGATTTCTGCATTGCTGCTGCTGCAAAACAGGATTCTGGAGGGTAAGTATTGAAACAAATGGGTGCAGGGTGTGCGTGTGCACGGTACACACTACACCCATCATAAATATGCCAGTGAATGTAGGAGTAGATACAGTAGTACAGGCATGTCCAAAGTCCGGCCTGGGGGCCAATTGCGGCCCGTGCTCAAATTTCCTGCAGCCTCTGTGAAAGCTATTTTAGGGGTGTGGCCTGACGTCTGAAGGCTAGAGCTTCGTGTCTCTGCTGAGCTCCTACAAGGGCTACCCATAAACAGCTAAAGCAGACATCTTCTCCCCGCTAAGCCCACTCTACTGATCACCCGATATTGAGGAGACCGGAGGGGACTGAGCAGCGGAGCCGAGTAGTGTATAAACTCGCTCCTGCAGGCTGCGGCCTTCCCCTCCACCTTAGGCCGGGATCCGCAGCACAGCGCGCCCCGGCCGCAGGAATCCCGGACCACACGGAGAGACCCAGCGTGACGTGAAGCGGCTAGCGGTGTCCTCCGTTAGATGTCCCCGCTCTGCTGGACCCCTGCTTCTGCCGTGGATTGGCGGCGAATGGCCGGCTAGTTTACTGTGCTCCCCTCGGACATCTTGAAAAGGCCTGTGATCCTAAATTTATGCTCTCCCCCAACTAAACAATGTATATATCAAGTTGCACTATTACTGGGATCCCCTATTCTATATCTGGATAGGTGTGTGCTATATCTGGATCGGACAATTCTTGGCAAAAAAGGGACAAACGATGCCAGAACTATCTGATCCTCTTTGGCTAGCTGATTTTGGATTTTTAATTGACATAACACGACATCTGAATGCACTGAACACGAGCCTTCAGGGGCAAAATGCAGTGGTAAGCCAACTGTATTCACACATCAAAGCCTTTGAGACCAAGCTGTAACTGTTCCAAGGACACCTGTCAGAAATGCAGCCCAATACCACACATTTCCCATCACTGCAGGAAATAATGACCAGTATTCCAGAGAACAATATCAGTGTCCATATATTGGACATGGAGATCATCCGTTAAAATTATTTTCAAATTAGGATCAATTTCTTCTGTTCCTGAAAGATATCTTCAACCAGGGGAAGGTTCGCTATTCAAGCGTGGAGAGTTTGACAAAAGATATCATGAAGTGTTTGACTTGTTTGTACCATTGCACAAAGATGTTTTGGGCATACTGTATATCGGAGCAGGCTCACTGAAGCCAATTTGTGTCCAATCCTATGTGAACAAAGTTCAACCAACCATCAAAAACATGATGTGACATCTACAGAGCACCTGTGTGCATCCATTTTGTGCCATATCCTCATGAATACTAATAATGATAACCATAAATGGCTGCTCCCAGTGTGAATGAGTGACAGCTATGCTACATATTTTTTGTACGTCTAATAGAAAGGTGGTGGCCTTGTTTTTGGAGGCGCTAATAGTACACACTGTAAACAGATGTTTATTTTATGCTCTGGGTGGTTTTTGGGGATAATGGGACCAAGATTTGCTGTTTACTGTGAACCAGAGAAAAGCAGCCTGCGGCTCTCCAGCTGAACTATAACTCCAAGGATCCATGCTGTTTGACGGTCCTGCTGGAAGTTGTTTGTCAAAAAACGGGTGGAGTGCCTCAGATTGCCTTGGCCAGCTTTACATACTGTATGTATCGTGTTGTAAATATGTATGTTTTTGACCAATATATACAACTCATATTTGTGTAAATTAACTAGATCAGGGGCCCAATGGAGGTAGCTTATGTATGTAGTGGAAAGATGTATTGATTATTAATTTGATTTCAATTATTTGATTTAAAAATTCATATTAATCATTGTAGGCATTGGTGACTGTCTGTCACGCTCAGCGTAAGTTGGGGTTCCGACAACCGAGTTTTGGCTGAAGGGACAGCTACCTGTGAGGAGAGTAAACGAGGTGGCTGAATGTAATTCCTCCTCATGGTGTGGAAGCCAAACTAAGTGTTAACGTTGGCCGGAGGGCGTAAAGAAAAGGAGGACTTCGTAGGAAGATAACTGTAGTTTTAATGAATAATCAGGCTATACACGAAAATTGGAGAAATACAAGAAACTGGAAGAATTAGAGTCTATGGTTAAATTACTTGAAGAGTGAAGCTGAAGAACTCCGGTAAAGCAGAACTGAAGACTGTGTTTTATAATTAAAAGACGAGGCTGAAGTACTTGGACTTTGAAGCAATGAAGACGTGGTTTGTGATTGAAAGATGAGGCTGAAGAACTTGGACTTTGAAGAAATGAAGACTGTGGTTTGTGATTGAAAGATGAGGCTGAAGAACTTGGACTTTGAAGAAATGAAGACGTCTGCGGGAACTGCCGTTAGCACCTAGAGCTCCTCTATGACCTGGGACCCCGTGAGCGCTTCCACAAGTGGCAACAGACGTAGACAGCAGGACTGCAGCAGTGTTTAGGTAACCGATAGATGAGAGCAACCAGGACCAGGGAACCAGAAGTAACCTGGGAGCACAGAGCTGGAGAACCTTTCACAAGGAGGTAACTTGAGGCACTGCCACTCTCCCTCTGAGCCAGCCCCCTTTTGTAAGGGGAGAACACGCAGGATTGGCTGGACACAGATTGGGAACTTCATTGGTAATACTCTGGTCTCCAACATGGCTGCCCCCAGCACAGGAGACATACTTGGCTGTTAGCACACAGCTTTAGCCAGCTTCTGTCTCTGACACACTATACTATGTCACCACTAGAGGACCTTACCCCAGCGATCCCTGCCGCAGCGCCCTGCTCTCCAGTCCCTCGGCCCTTGGCAGCCGCACATCCTTCCAGGAAGTCCTGCTGCCAGCAGCTCCCTGCCGCCGCAGCCGTGCCAACCAGCGGGACGGTACCCCGCGTGAGCACCCGCCGGAGGTAAGGCTCCGGAGCCTGACACTGTCTATATTGCATAGACAACAATTTTTATTGGTTATTGCACTAATCTGACTTTTACTAATCTCACTTTTAGTTTTTCTTTGATTTTACATGACCTTATTTAAACCATCTACGCCCTTGGGTATCGGCCTTAGTAGATAACATTGATGGACTTGTATCATGATGACTGGTGGCAGCACCTGCATCTCCTCTCAATTGTTCGTCCTCCATATCTATCAACAAACATGAACCAAGTGGTGTACAGCACACACCACAGTTTGTACAGGAAATGTACCACCTACAGTGTCACAATGAGTCAGAAAAAGTAATCAAATAGTAATCGAACACTGCGTTTGACCTTCACCAACAGTGTCGCACAATATGTGTATGCAGGCCCTGCGCTGCCCACTCAGCAAAGGGATGCAGTGCAGGGAGGTGCCAGGCAGGAGAGGCGCTCTCCCTGCTCTGCATCCCCACTGCTGCGCGTGGGCCCCTGCTGCTGCCGGCTGCTGTGCCTGTCACACCATTTGACAGGCAGCGGCGTCGACAACTTGAAGCTTCCCCCTACTCCCCCCCCCCCAACCCTGCAGTGTATGTCCGTGTCCTGGGCTCTGGCCGAAAAGGGGTCAGAGCTAAATGGCGCTGAGGGGCGGAGCTACACGGGCCAGGCTGAAGAGGACAGAAACTGCTACGAGTTGAGCCACCCAGATGGTATGTTGAAGGAGTGTGAGTGAGAAAGTGTGTGTATGTGTATGTGTGTGTGTGTGTGTGTGTGTGTGTGTGTGTGTGTGTATCTATGTGTATGTACAGTATTTGTATGTATGTATATGTGAGTATGTATGTATGTATGTATGTATGTGTGTGTGTGTGTGTGTGTGTGTGTGTGTGTGTGTGTGTGTGTGTAAGGCAGTGTATATGGCACTGTGGGGCAATGTGTATCTGGCACTCTAGGGTACAGTGGGGTAGATGTATTAAGCTTGCTGAAGTGATAAAGTGGATGGAGATAACGCAGCAGCCAATCAGCTCCTAGCTGCCATGTCACAGGCTGGGTTTGAAAAATGACAGTTAGGAGCTGAATGGCTGGAGCATTATCACCTTCCACTTTATCACTTCACCAAGCTTGATTAATCTGCCCCTGTGTATCTAGCACTGTGGGGCACTGTGTATCTGGCACTGTGGAGCACAGTCTATCTGGCACTGTGGAGCATATCTGGCACTGGGGGCATATGTGTATCTGGCACAGTGGGGGCATATCTGACACTGTGGGGGCATATATGGTACTGCTGGGGACATTTATGTATCTGGCACTGTGGGGCATTTGTGTATCTGGCACTGTGGGGCATTTGTGTATCTGGCACTGTGGGGCATTCATGTATCTGGCACTGTGGGGGCATATCAGGCCCTGTAGGAGCATACTGTATCTGGCACAGTGGGGGCATATGTGTATCTAGCACTATTGGGGTCATATGTGTATCTGGCCCCATTTTCATTAGGCATGCCCCATGCGGCATTTGGCCACACCCATTTTTTGGCACGCATGCCAAAAGCGTGTTCACACAGTACCACTAATACATTTTTTCTACTTGCACCATTGGTGGAAGGGGGGGGGGCATAATTTGTATAAATGGCACTTCTGAGGGCATTATATATAACCGGTGCTACTACAGGGGCTTTTATGTGTATAGCCAGTGCTACTACAGGGGCTATTATGTGTATTACTGGTGCTACCACAGGGGCTATTATGTGTATAGCCAGCACTACTACAGGGGCTATTATGTGTATAACCAGCGCCACTACTGGGGACATTATGTGTATAAACAGCACTACTATGCGCAGGGTAATATCAATAAGATTATGCTACTGTGTGGCATAATTTGAAATGGGGGTACTATTGTGTGGCCATGCCCCTTCCTTGTGAGACCACACCCCTTTTTGCCACACGCTGTCCCTTTGTAAAATATGGGAGGTCGCAAATTTATCGTTTGGAGGTGGGTGCCGAACACCCTAGCACCGGCCATGTGTGTATGAGTAGGAAATAAAATATATTACTGTAGTAGACAGAGCACCCGCACCATGCCAGACAAAACAGTACTGAGACAGACACGTCTGTCCAGTACACTCTCTGCAGCCAGAGTGAAGATGGCGCCAATCACCGGGGACCTTTATAGAATCCAAAACCCGCAAGAATCCAATAGCAGGACTATTGGACTGTGAGTAGCTTAATTCTTGGACCACCTTTTCTTGTTCAACCTGTTTTTTATCCTCTTTTGGGTATATGTTTTTATATTTTTTTAAATATTGCTGTATGGACTTGGCATTCTTAAGGGCCCCATACACTAGAACGATATGTCTAGAGGCTGAAGTCGGGGCGATTTCCCTTGAACTCTCCCGGGAGCTTCCTGGGAGTGGTTCCATACGATTCCAAATGATTTGGTACAATTTGACTTTTTAGAGGATGCTATACATCGCATATGATATGCCAAGCGCCTACATATCGCATGGGATGTATAGCATGCATTCACGAGTACCATCAGATACATCTGATCGGCTGGATTAGGGTGCTTCAAACTTCCCTCTATAGATCGCATGCGATATATCGCGAGCATAAAAATCACACTTTTTTCTATTCGAGTCCATACAATTCCATTTGATCACGACAAATAACGAGCGCAGCACCAACGACCTGGTGCAGTCGACCCTAACGGGGGCCGCGCATCGGATCGGATACACAGCAAAAATGCACGATTTCCCCCTATATATCGTCCCGAATGACCGAATTGAGCTGAAATTGAGCAAAATCATTCTAGTGTATGGGGCCCTTTATTGTTGTTATTATGACAAGAATTTTGGATGAACTTTTTATTGGCTTAAATTGATATTTATCACTATATTCTGAGTCTGATAATTGCCTGGATCTTTCTGGACCATTTTTTGGAATCTGAGATTTGTATTCGGGGACCAATTTAAAGACACTGTGTCAAGCTACTTTCTATGCTGTGAGTAATGGTACGCATTTGAACACCTATGAATGGTCACAAAAAGATAAAGAAACCTTTATAGGAGGGCTTATACTCCATTTGTTGTGAGTTTCCTTGGTACGCTATTTCTAAAGCTTTTAACCTGACACTCCGAGAAAACGGTCAGTTACCACCCACAAATGGCCTCTTTCTGTCAATCAGCATGCGTTTGGCCGTGCGATTGAAATTTTCACACCAGCCTGTCGCTGTCCAGCGATGCCTGTTGTTGTTTCCCAACGCGCATACGCATGTGCAGTTTATCGATAATCACCCACTGTGCGAAAACGCACAGCAGAGATCAGGTCTGAATTGGGCCCAATGAACGGTTCACCACACATTACATTGCTGGGCTACAAAAGCAGAAGGCCTATCCATACGCCATTGCTATTGGCTGCAAACTAGATAAGAAGCCTCAAGTTTTCTCAGGAACACAGTAATTAGACAGGTTTAGGAACACAGGAATTAGACAGTAAGTGATTGGAAATAGGTCATGTGTCCTCATGAATCTCATTCTCAGTTACACCATGCAGATAGCAAGATGAGGATATGGAGATAGGAGCACAAAAGCATGGATGCTTCTTGAATCATCCAGCTCCTCAGGCTTCCCAAAGGTGGAACTCAGGAAAACTTGTAGAATTCACACTGGACCCCACAATATTTCAACATTTCAGAACTCTTTAAACAGTTCTTCCATAAGTGACAAACAGCAAATAAAAGAGCCGCCTCAAATGAACAGAAGAACATGGTTAATTACTTTGTATTGTAAGGACACCAACATGTGGTGTGCTTCCAGGAAAAGTTGTGCGGCCTGCTGGTTTCTGTGACCTTTACCAATAGTCTACCCATTTTAGCCACATAATACTTACTACACGGACAGATAATTATGTTAAGTTATGTTATATGTTAAGTGATGTTTCATTTAAAAAAAAATTACCAGTATGCGGGTGGTGGAAACGGTCACCACTGGACATATACAGCACCTGCATGTGAGGCAATTAGGACACTTAATGCATCCAAGCTTGTTATGCCTAAGAAGAGTCCTGAAAGACTTGGCTCTTTGGATGTTACAGTATATCTGTTTTGACCAGAATGTTCCTGAAATTATACCCGTAGTGTAACAAGGCTTTATAGTTTGATCTATAAGTACAGTAAAGGCCCATACACACTTGACGATGCACACATCGTCAACGACCGTCGTCAACGACTTCCCTTGAACTTTTGAACTTCCCTTGAACAGCTGAGCAAACGACATGAGCATATACACTACACAAACGACCAACGACCATTCAGCTTCCAAGCTGGACAGTGGATTTAAATAATAGCCTGGCAACAGGGCTGTCACTTGGATAAAGAATAAACACAGGGCTGGCATAAATAGTGGAGAGTGGGCAGGACATATTGAGGGAATAAATAGCATCCAAGCTGGACAGTTTATTTAAATAATAGCCCGGCAACAGGGCTGTCACTGTATAAAGAATAAACACAGGGCTGGCATAGTGGAGAGTGGGCAGGACATATTGAGGGAATAAATAGCATCGGCCATTTTAAAATATATGCATTCATGCTGTTTGCCTAGTTTGGTTTGGTCTATACCAGCTGAACATTCTCATACTGCTATTTTATCTGTACTTTGCTACATCTTTATTTGGTGATGGATCCCTTTCATTACAAAGTGATGGTAGCAGTTGCTGGAGTTGCATTGTTAGCTGAGAGGGAGAGGTTGCAGAAACGGAGAAGGTTTCGCTCTTGCTGGTCAAAGCAGTGGCTTTTGCGGAGGGATGCACTCTCTCACACGGTGCTTCTCTCTGAAATCCGCGAGAACAACCCGGACGACTTTCGGAACTTCTTGCGCATGGATGATGCCACGTTCACAGAGTTGTTGGCTCTGGTGAGGCCTAAAATCGAAAGGCAGGATACAAAGCTGCGCAGGGCTATACCTGCTCACGAAAGGCTTATTGCAACCCTTCGATTCCTGGCCACTGGCAGGTCCTTGCAAGACCTGAAATTCGGGGCTATCATTTCACCGCAGGCTTTGGGGGTCATAATTCCAGACACCTGCAAAGCTATATACTCCGTCCTTAGACAGCAGTACTTTAAGGTAAGAACATTTTACTATATGTTTTTTCTCCTTCAAACCTAATTTGCTGCTCCCCTTTATAAAGTCCTGCCACCATTCCCCCCCCCCTTCCCCCATATAATATACAGTCAGACTCAAGGGGGTATATTTACTAAGATTTGTATTTGTAGGGATTTGGTGGGAGAATAAACCCGAATAACATCGGTTGTCACCCACAAGAGTGACCCCAATTAACTTCGCGGTTAACCGCAGACCGCAAAGTTCCCATCATTGGTTACAATAAAAGTGTCCCCTGGCTGTGGCATTATCTCTCTGGCTTGTGGAGCCCGGTGCTGGTTTAAAAAATATGGGGGACCCCTTCGTGTTTTGTCCCCCGTATTTTTTAACCAGGACAGGACGCACAGCCCGGTGCTGGTTGTTTAAAAAGTGGGGGGAACCCAGTCATTTTTTCCCCTGTACGTTTTCAACCAGGACTGGCTCAAAGAGCCCGAGGCTGGTTATGCATAGGAAGGGGGACCCCACGCAATTTTTTTTCAATGTATAACCCATTCACACCCCCTCACATTGAATATATATCTTGGATTAAATTTATGTATTAATTTTTTCTTTGCTATTTTTTTCTGTAGTTGCCCTCAACTGAGGAGGACTGGCTTAATATTGCTGCTGATTTTAATGAACGGTGGAATTTCCCAAACTGTGGAGGAGCCATAGACGGGAAGCACATCCGGATAATCCCACCTGTAAATTCTGGGTCCTTGTATCACAACTACAAGGGTTACTTTATCATTGTGATGATGGCTATAGTTGATGCAAACTACAATTTCCTGTACGTTGACGTTGGAAAAAATGGCCGTGCATCTGATGGGGGGTCCTTTAAGGACACCCTATTTTATGAGAGACTTGTATCAAGAAGCCTTGAACTTCCACCTGCCTCACATTGCACAAATGGCTTGAACTTTGTCTTTGTTGCTGATGAGGCTTTTGCTTTGCATGAGCATGTTATGAAACCTTATCCTAAAAGAGGATTAACAACAGAGAAGAGGGTATACAATTACCGTCTTTCAAGGGCACGCAGGACAGTAGAGAATGCCTTTGGTATCCTAAGTAATAGGTTTCGTATTTTCCACACTGCAATAAACCTGAGAGTAGATAAAATTAATTGGGTTGTGTTAGCATGTTGTGCCCTGCACAATCTACTTAGAAAAAAGAAGATGCCACCTCGCAAACCAGCACGGCCAGAGCCTACAGAAATTGTGAGCTATACCTGTTTCACACCTATATGTATACCAGAAGCTACAGTAGTGAACCCTACAGATGCGAAAAGGGTCAGGGAAGAATACCTGGCCTATTTCAATGGAGATGGGGCAGTGGCTTGGCAGGATGAAAGGATTTAATAAAGGCCAGGTTAAAATAATAAATTCATCTTTTACACCTGCTGTTACTGTATTGCGATTAAATATAATCATTTTTCACATCTGCAATTGTGTGTTTTATTATTCAATAAAATTACTTTTATGTTTTCACCTACTGCTTTGCATGTGTCATAAGTTAGCTTATAACATGGTAGTTAAAAGCATTTAACCTTGCGTGTGTTGGGATTCATACTGTCAGTTGGGATGAAGGCTGTTAAAATACTCACAGCAGCATCCCACCTGCCTGAATGTCGGCAGTGGAACAAGCGCAAAGAGTCTGCTTGCAGACTCACTGCGCATGAAACACTGCGTGTATTGTGGCTGCCTGTTCTCAACACAGGATCACCACATCCTCATTTAGGGATCATTCCATGTCAGTTTACCATGTGTTTTTTTTAACAAAACAAACACAAACAGCTCATGCACCATGTTGTCCTAATAGAAAATGTACCACTTCACCCATAAAATTTTAATTTTTACCCCTAGATGCCCCACTCCAACACCCCCACACCATCACACTGTAGCCCTAGACAGGGTGTAAATTAACACTCAACACTTTGTTTTTTTTTTTTTTTTTTTTTAATAATAACTTAAAAAAATAACATTTCTGGACTGGATTCATTGAACATACCAGCCCGCTGAGTGTCTCTGGAGAAAAGAATATGTCAATAGGGATGCCGTAACAAAAAAGGCAAACCAGGAGCATATAGAGTACAGTAAAGGCAAAACAAGTAAAGCGACATCCATAGGGTCAAGAATAGAATCCATTTTCCGAACAGTGACCAACAAAAGAACACAAGAGGTCACAAGTCTCAACATCCAGTAACAGAGTCCAAACGAAGTTCGAGACCATCACCGTGGCACTCTTTCCCACTCATGGACAACCTGGAACAAGAACCCAAGGGGTCGCACACAACAATTTCTGAGGTCCAAAAAAAACGGAAAATAAAAATTACATATTGAAAAAAACCGGATCATCTTGGAGAGTGGCCTGCGCACTCATCCAAGCAGAGTGGGTATCACTTGAGACATTGGGAGTGGTGGAAGGTGGTGGAGGGGCCCGCGAAAATGTATGGGAGGGTGGCTGATGCGGAGGAGGATTTGGTTGTGGGGGATGCGACGGATAGGAAAAACTAGTCATTGTGACTGGGGGAGTGGGCCAACGCAATGTATGTGATGGCAGTATGAGGCGCTCAGGCAATTGGCCATTTTGCGCACATATTAGCGCATCATATACAATCGTTTTGAAACGCTGTCGCTGGGTGGGTTCCAGCGACTGCATTTCGCAGGCAATATTCATCCCGAAAATCATTTGTTCATCCGGGGGCCTTTGAAGAATCTCCTCCGCACGGTTCAGAAATTGATGTGCACGTTCCTCTCCAGAACTGGAAGTCCGCGGTCCCACCCGACGTCTCCTGGTTGGTAGCTGAGACGGCTGAGGTGGCACGGGTTCAACCTCAATGACTTCCAGCTCTGCGTGCTCAGCGATGGGAGGGTTGCCTTCAGTCGCCAAGGGTGAAAGCTGTAATTGAACCAAAGAATTTGTACTATTAGCAGTTTTCTTGAGGAAAAAAGTAAAAAAAAATACAAAAAACAGGGGCAATATACATATAAAAGCAGTGAAAAGAAAGGAAATAAACAAAAACAAAAGTGGTGTAGGGTGTGTTTACCATATATACTATATATCTACTTACCAGCTCCTCAGTGCCCACTTCCTCCTCCAGAACTCCCTCGGGCGACTCCGGCATGGCTGAGCACACTGACTCCGTCCTGGGCTCTTGTTCCAGGGTGAACATGAGCAGGTTAAAGTACCACAGTGATGGTCTGCGAACTTCATCAGACCCTGCACCGGAACGTTGAGACTCGATCACTCTCTTGTGTTCTTTGTGGAACACTGTTCGGAAGTTTTGGATTCTTTTCTTAACCCATCGGATGTCCGCTTGACTGTTTCTGCCTTTACTGTAATCTACGAGCTCCTGGTATGCCTTCAACTTCTTCTCCCTATTGACATATTCCTTGGACTTAACTCTCCAGAGACACTCATGGGTTCGGTATAATTCAATGAATCCAGTCCAGAAATCATGGTCTGAGAATTCAATAGACATAGCTGTACAAAAAAAGAAAAAAAGGAATTAAAGAGAAAACAAATGACAAAAAAAAATATATATATATATATATATATATATATATATATCTATATCTATATATATATATATATATATAGATATATATCTATCTATCTATCTATCTATGTATACCTCCACAGTGCCAACATGTATACATGCCCCCACAGTGCCAGAAAATACACATGCTCCCACAGTACCAATGTACACATCAGTGGCGTGCGGTGAGGTCAGTGGCTGGTGAGGCACTACAGCTATAATGTCCTCCGAATCCTGCCGATGACCCCTACCGCTACCGCTTGTGGCACCTAGGGCGTGGCTTCTTCATAGGGAAGGGGCTT
Organism: Pseudophryne corroboree; assembly: GCF_028390025.1. Classification (NCBI taxonomy): domain Eukaryota; kingdom Metazoa; phylum Chordata; class Amphibia; order Anura; family Myobatrachidae; genus Pseudophryne; species Pseudophryne corroboree. The sequence continues at coordinate 470,786,488 of NC_086451.1, forward strand.
GGCCACAATTATCTCCTTGTACTTGTGCCTCCCTGTAGCTGTACCCCCAGTAGCTGTGCCCCCAGTAGTTGTGACCCATTTAGCTGTGCCTCTTGTAGCTGTGCTCCTTGTAGCAGTGCCCCCAATTGTTGTGCCCCTTGTAGCAGTGCCCCCTAGCTGTGCTGGTGACCCCGTAGCGCCGCAAACACACACACATTATAAAAGAAAAGACACAGACAATACTTACCGCTTCTGCTGTGCTGCCCTCCGTCTCCGGCCGCCGACTCCTCTCTACTATGGTACAGGCGTCATGACGTCTCTCCCATAGTAGCGCCGCTCAGACACTAGGGGTCAATAATGACCTCTAGTTTCAGTCAGCGACGGCGGCTGCAGCGGGCGCCCACACAGCCCACGGCACCTGCTGCAGCCGGGGACAGGGGGGGGGAATTAGTATGCGGCTCACTAGTGATTGGACAGCGGATCGAGCACTGTATCCACTGGGCCAATCACATCTGGGGGACTGACAGGCGCATGCATTCATCTGGGCTGAATGCACGCCCCTGTCATTGAGGCACCAGTAAAGGTGCCGCTTCCACCATTCCTTTTCAATGGGCTTTCACAGCCCATTGCTGCACCCCGCCTCCTGCCCACAGCGGCAGGCACCTCTCCCGCTGCCTCCCACCCTCACACACAGCCACATACACAGGGGGGAAATGATTAAAAGAATAAATGAAGATATTTATCACAGACTCTGGTATAAATATCTTCTTTTTTTTCTTTCAATCATTATGACAGGGGGGGCACTGCCTCCCCTGACAGCACGTCCCTGGTACACATGCCCCCACAGTGCCAATAAATAAACATGCCCCCACAGTGCCAATACATACACATGCCCCCACAGTGCCAATACATACACATGCCCCCACAGTGCCAAAATATACATGCCCCCACAGTGCAAAAATATACATGCCCCCACAGTGCCAAAATATACATGCCCCCACAGTGCAAAAATATACATGCCCCCACAGTGCCAAAATATACATGCCCCCACAGTGCAAAAATATACATGCCCCCACAGTGCAAAAAAACACATGCCTCCACAGTGCCAAAATATACATGCCCCCACAGTGCAAAAAAATACATGCCCCCACAGTGCCAATAAATAAACATGCCCCCACAGTGCCAATACATACACATGCCCCCACAGTGCCAATACATACACATGCCCCCACAGTGCCAATACATACACATGCCCCCACAGTGCCAAAATATACATGCCCCCACAGTGCAAAAAAATACATGCCCCCACAGTGCCAAAATATACATGCCCCCACAGTGCAAAAAAATACATGCCCCCACAGTGCCAAAATATACATGCCCCCACAGTGCCAAAATATACATGCCCCCACAGTGCCAAAATATACATGCCCCCACAGTGCCAAAATATACATGCCCCCACAGTGCAAAAAAATACATGCCCCCACAGTGCCAAACAGACATCACCCTGCCGCCAAACCCCCGTACCCCCCCCCCCAACCCATTGTAGAAAACAAGCAGTCAAATTACCAAAAACTTTAAAATGAATCTCCTGCTCCTTCCCGGTGTGTGTTGCTCCGCTGCACGTGTCCAGTGTAATGAAGTCTTTCGTTTTCGGAGGCGGGAACTCGTCGCTCGTCGTTCGTCCCATACACACTTGACGACGTCTATGGTCGGTAACGACCATAGTGCAAATTGAGCATACATGCTCCAAAGATGAACGATGGACGTTAACGTCCCGCGGGGCCGCGCATCGTTGGTCGTTGGATGCATACACACTTGACGATATAATGAACGACGTCGTTGATGAGGGCTGAAATGAACGACGTCGTTCATTTTATCGTCAAGTGTGTATGGGCCTTAAGATCTGTTGGCCAGAACTTTTTAACCGGTCCCATAATAACTTTATTGGCATTATTAAAATGGTTAACCCATGGTATACAGATTTCCCTTTGTTGGTCAGAGTCTGAGGACAAAAGTCGGGATCTAGGTACTATATATTTAGGACTTTGGAGTTGATGTATCAAGCAGTAAAAAGAGTAGGAGAAGTGGACAAGTGGAGAAGTTGCAACCAATCAGTTTAGAGGTAGCATTTACCAAGTCCATTCTATAAAATGATAGGAGATTATTGGTTGCTATGGGCAATGTAAAACACACATACAGACTTACAGTATACATAGATTGAGGGTTACTCAGTATCTGAACATTTTTTTAGGGCTTGGGAATCACTACCAAAGAGGTAGTAGTTCCACCACTGGTGGGAACATAGGTTATGCCAGCGGCCCAATTTGGTTTTCCAGTTGCAGAATCCATTTGAGTTTGTGCTACAGTATATTATCTGATCTCCCCAATAATCGAGAGCAACCAGGAGCCCTATTTTATTTTGATCATTATACAGAGAGACAATGAAAAAGTCAACGTGGAAAGTGGCGGAACATCTACATGTCCAATAAATAATATCACAGCTGTTACATATAACATAGTGACAGGGCTGTCTATCAAACCTACTCATTGTAGATTGATTCAAGGACATTATTTCACGTTACGATATTTCAATGTAGATATAACTGACTCATATTGTCAAACATTGCTGATACATCAGTGTCATTCTGTTCCAAATAATATTAATGCATCCACTTTAAATGCAACTGATTCATTCTTAGTCCTACTTGTCATTCTCAAGTTTAAATTCAATAATTGTTAACAGAATGAAATGGTTTATACACTTATCTGCATAAACGATGTTAAATACTGTATATCTTGCAGCATATTTCATTTTTGTACGAGGCGCAGACTTTTGTTTGTGGAGGATCCAACGCGGTGATGACGACAAATATAATTCTGTAACCTTGTTGTTTTAATTTTAAAGGAACTTCAATTAAGTCGCACATGTGCAGTTATCTGCGTAGGAATAGCGTGGAGGCTGGCGGGAAGGGATCAGATGATCACCGATGATCAACCCAGACTCTGATCTAAAAATCTAGTTTGCCAAACAAAGGGGAGATCACTTATATGTGATTTTAAGGGAACATTTGGTTAATAAACAGACCCCTAAGTGATTCAATAATTTCACTAGTCCCTAATGAACTTAGATCTTGCATTCTCATGAATAATGTTCCAGCACAAAGGTTCCTTTCAAATTTCTATGTACATACAGTTTGTTTGATTTCAATTTAAGTACATTTATATAAATTGCTGATTTTCTATTCACACTACTTTAAGCAGAAGATAAAAAAAAAGGCAGACACATTCTTTAATGATGTTAATTATCAGTAACTTTTCTGTCATCACAACACACGCAATGAGCTAATTTAATTATGTAGAATATGGGAAATATACAGTCATTTAAATATATATATATTAAAGCAGAGATGAATCCCAACATCTGAATGATCTCCTCTGTATGCCATCATATAACTTCTTCGCTGATTATACTAATTATATCGGAATTCAGATAGAAATTAGCTCAATTTCCTCTCTCTATAAGAAAATAGAGACGCCTTCCAGGAATGCGGAGAGATCAGGGAGGCTTGACTAAGTAATCAGAAGAATTTAATTGAAATATGCCAATTCTTTCCTGTTTTGAGCAATGGAATAGAAATCGCATCACATTTATAGGGAAATATATTCATGGGTTATGTTTGAAATAATTGAATTTGTATTGGCTCTAAAATATACAGTATATAAAAAGAGAAAAACGTGGTGGGAGAAAAAAGCTGTAATAAAACAACCATGGAAAAAAGTCTGCAACATCAACACGCATTTAGTTATCTAAATAAAGGATTCAATATGCATTTTTACATCCTGGCCAGTAGGGGCAGCGTTTCATTTTGCCGTAAGTAGTGACATTAATGAGTAGTGAACACAGTCAAGCTCTGAATTAAGAAATAGGTACAGACATCCAAGAATTGCTACCCATGGCTGACAATATGACCTTGTGCCACATGGCGCATGAAGATGGGTGAACACAACCGTAGCTTACCCTCTCATCTCTCAACTTCCATGTCTCTTCAAGAGAGGTGGCCCATCCCAGATTCACACACTTTCTTTCTCCATACAACCCACTGAACACTCTTCTGAACACTCCACAGAGACAGCACCGACTACATTGGTGAATTTATTATTTATCAACAGTTTCTTATATAGCACAGCATATTCCGCTGTACTTTACAATTGTATAGCAACAGTAATAAAACAAAACTAGGTAATAACAGACAGACAATGAGGTAGGAAGGCCCTGCTCGCAAGCTTACAATCTTTAGGGAAATAGGCATTGATACACAAGGATAGGTGCTGACTATTGCATAATGGTTAGTCAGATTGCAAAGGGTCTTAGGGGTACATTTACTAAGCAGTGATAAGAGCAGAGAAGTGAGCCAGTGGAGAAGTTGCCCATGGCAACCAATCAGCACTGAAGTAACATCTATAATTTGCATACTATAAAATGATACAGAGCTGCTGATTGGGTGATGGGGAAATTTCTCCACTGGCTCACTTCTCCGCTCTTATCACTGCTTAGTAAATGTCCCCCTTAATGAGCTATATGATATGGTCACACAGCAATGTTAGCCATGGATCAGAAGATTTTGAAAGTGAAGAAAGACTAAAGATGTGAGGTTATGTGTAGACTGTATAGAGGGGATGTAATTAGATAGGAAAGCATTTAAGGTTATGTGGGTGGTTCTGAAATCTGATAAGCTTTTCTGAAGAGGTGGGTTTTCAGGGAACGCTTGAGGGTTCAGAGACTAGAGGTGAGTCTTATTGTGCGTGGGAGGGCATTACACAGAGTGGGTGCTGACTGAATAAAGTCCTGTAATTGTGAATGGAAGTGAGTAATGTCTGTGGATGAGAGATGTAGATATTGTGAAGAGCGTAGCGGTCGGGTAGGGAGATATTTGAAATAAGCAAAGAGATGTATGTTGGTGCATTTTGGTTAATAGCCTTATGTGTAAGTAAAAGTATTTTATATTGAATATGGCAAAATACTGATAACCAACGGAGGGACTGACATAACGGATCAGCAGATGATGAATGTTTGGTGAGAGATCAGCCTCACAGCTGCACTCTAAATGGATTGTAGTGGTTAGAGCCTGTATTGGGGAAGACCAGTAAGGAGACTATTACAATAATCAATGCGGGAGATAATGAGAGCATGGATTAGAGTTTCTGCTGTGTCTTGAGTAAGATATGGTCATATTTTAGATGTATGTAACACGATTTTGAGGCAGATTGAATGTGGGGAACAAAGGACAGATCAGAGTCAAGGATGACACCTAGGCAGCGAGGTTGTTTGTTGAGTTAGAAATTTGCTAAAGTTCATTACTCACTTCTTATTCTCCTGGGTCTCTCTGCTGCATGTGACACTGCGACCACTCTGTCCTCATACAGACACTACAATCCCTAGGTCTCCAGGACACTGTCCTATTCTGTGTTTCATCCTAGTTATTATTAGAGATGAGCGGGTTCGGTTCCTCTGAATCCGAACCCGCCCGAACTTCAATTTTTTTACACGGGTCCGAGCAGGCTCGGATCTTCCCGCCTTGCTCGGCTAACCCGAGCGCGCCCGAACGTCATCATCACGCTGTCGGATTCTCGCGAGGCTCGGATTCTATCGCGAGACTCGGATTCTATATAAGGAGCCGCGCGTCGCCGCCATTTTCACACGTGCATTGAGAGTCATAGGGAGAGGACGTGGCTGGCGTCCTCTCCGTTTAGAGAAGAGAGAGACACAGTATTTTGGGGAGCATTATTAGGAGGAGTACTACTGTATACTACTATACTACTTGCTGAAGTGATATTTATAGATTAGATAATAGTGTGACTGTAAGTGTATTATCTGACTTGTGGGGGAGACACTGACAGTGGGGAGCAGTTAGAGTCTGAGAGCAGGACTCAGGAGTACATATAACGTACAGTGCACACTTTTGCTGCCAGAGTCAGTGCCACACTGCCATTGTTGTGACCACACTGACCACCAGTATAATAATATATTTTGTGATTGTCTGCTTAGGCCTCGGAGTACTAGTTGCAAGTTGCAACGTGACCAGAAGTGACCACCAGTTTAATAATCAATCACCACCAGTTTAATATATATATATATATATATATATAAAATTGTATATAATATATATATATATATATATATATATATAATATTGTATACCACCTACCCGTGGTTTTTTTTTTTTCATTCTTCTTTATACATACTACTATAGTAGCTTACTGTAGCAGTCTGCGGTGCTGTGCTGACCTGACAGTGTCCAGCAGGTCCGTCATCAGTCATTACATAATAAATATATATAGTACCTGTCCGGCTGCAGTACTAGTGATATTATATTGATTTCATCTCATTATCAATAATTTATCATCCAGTCTAGACTCTATATTAGCAGCAGACACAGTACGTTAGTCCACGGCTGTAGCTACCTCTGTGTCGGCACTCGGCAGTCCATCCATAATTGTATACCACCTACCCGTGGTTTTTTTTTTTCTTTCTTCTTTGTACATACTACTATAGAGTATAGTAGCTTACTGTAGCAGTCTGCGGTGCTGCTGAGCTGACAGTGTCCAGCAGGTCCGTCATCAGTCATCATTACCTAATAAATATATTATCTACCTGTCCGGCTGCAGTACTAGTGATATTATACATACATACATATATATATTGATTTCATCTCATTATCAATCATCCAGTCTATATTAGCAGCAGACACAGTACGTTAGTCCACGGCTGTAGCTACCTCTGTGTCGGCACTCAGCAGTCCATCCATAATTGTATACCACCTACCCGTGGTTTTTTTTTTTTCGTTCTTCTTTGTACATACTACTATAGTATAGTAGCTTACTGTAGCAGTCTGCGGTGCTGCTGAGCTGACAGTGTCCAGCAGGTCCGTCATCAGTCATCATTACCTAATAAATATATTATCTACCTGTCCGGCTGCAGTACTAGTGATATTATATATACATACATATATATATATTGATTTCATCTCATTATCAATCATCCAGTCTATATTAGCAGCAGACACAGTACGTTAGTCCACGGCTGTAGCTACCTCTGTGTCGGCACTCGGCAGTCCATCCATAATTGTATACCACCTACCCGTGGTTTTTTTTTTTCTTTCTTCTTTGTACATACTACTATAGAGTATAGTAGCTTACTGTAGCAGTCTGCAGTGCTGCTGAGCTGACAGTGTCCAGCAGGTCCGTCATCAGTCATCATTACCTAATAAATATATTATCTACCTGTCCGGCTGCAGTACTAGTGATATTATATATACATACATATATATATTGAGTTCATCTCATTATCAATCATCCAGTCTATATTAGCAGCAGACACAGTACGTTAGTCCACGGCTGTAGCTACCTCTGTGTCGGCACTCAGCAGTCCATCCATAATTGTATACCACCTACCCGTGGTTTTTTTTTTTCTCTTTCTTCTTTGTACATACTACTATAGTATAGTAGCTTACTGTAGCAGTCTGCGGTGCTGCTGAGCTGACAGTGTCCAGCAGGTCCGTCATCAGTCATCATTACCTAATAAATATATTATCTACCTGTCCGGCTGCAGTACTAGTGATATTATATATACATACATATATATATTGATTTCATCTCATTATCAATCATCCAGTCTATATTAGCAGCAGACACAGTACGTTAGTCCACGGCTGTAGCTACCTCTGTGTCGGCACTCGGCAGTCCATCCATAATTGTATACCACCTACCCGTGGTTTTTTTTTTCTTTCTTCTTTGTACATACTACTATAGTATAGTAGCTTACTGTAGCAGTCTGCGGTGCTGCTGAGCTGACAGTGTCCAGCAGGTCCGTCATCAGTCATCATTACCTAATAAATATATTATCTACCTGTCCGGCTGCAGTACTAGTGATATTATATATACATACATATATATATTGATTTCATCTCATTATCAATCATCCAGTCTATATTAGCAGCAGACACAGTACGTTAGTCCACGGCTGTAGCTACCTCTGTGTCGGCACTCGGCAGTCCATCCATAATTGTATACCACCTACCCGTGGTTTTTTTTTTTCTTTCTTCTTTGTACATACTACTATAGTATAGTAGCTTACTGTAGCAGTCTGCGGTGCTGCTGAGCTGACAGTGTCCAGCAGGTCCGTCATCAGTCATCATTACCTAATAAATATATTATCTACCTGTCCGGCTGCAGTACTAGTGATATTATATATACATACATATATATATTGATTTCATCTCATTATCAATCATCCAGTCTATATTAGCAGCAGACACAGTACGTTAGTCCACGGCTGTAGCTACCTCTGTGTCGGCACTCGGCAGTCCATCCATAATTGTATACCACCTACCCGTGGTTTTTTTTTTCTTTCTTCTTTGTACATACTACTATAGTATAGTAGCTTACTGTAGCAGTCTGCGGTGCTGCTGAGCTGACAGTGTCCAGCAGGTCCGTCATCAGTCATCATTACCTAATAAATATATTATCTACCTGTCCGGCTGCAGTACTAGTGATATTATATATACATACATATATATATTGATTTCATCTCATTATCAATCATCCAGTCTATATTAGCAGCAGACACAGTACGTTAGTCCACGGCTGTAGCTACCTCTGTGTCGGCACTCGGCAGTCCATCCATAAGTATACTAGTATCCATCCATCTCCATTGTTTACCTGAGGTGCCTTTTAGTTGTGCCTATTAAAATATGGAGAACAAAAATGTTGAGGTTCCAAAATTAGGGAAAGATCAAGATCCACTTCCACCTCGTGCTGAAGCTGCTGCCACTAGTCATGGCCGAGACGATGAAATGCCAGCAACGTCGTCTGCCAAGGCCGATGCCCAATGTCATAGTACAGAGCATGTCAAATCCAAAACACCAAATATCAGTAAAAAAAGGACTCCAAAACCTAAAATAAAATTGTCGGAGGAGAAGCGTAAACTTGCCAATATGCCATTTACCACACGGAGTGGCAAGGAACGGCTGAGGCCCTGGCCTATGTTCATGGCTAGTGGTTCAGCTTCACATGAGGATGGAAGCACTCAGCCTCTCGCTAGAAAACTGAAAAGACTCAAGCTGGCAAAAGCACCGCAAAGAACTGTGCGTTCTTCGAAATCCCAAATCCACAAGGAGAGTCCAATTGTGTCGGTTGCGATGCCTGACCTTCCCAACACTGGACGTGAAGAGCATGCGCCTTCCACCATTTGCACGCCCCCTGCAAGTGCTGGAAGGAGCACCCGCAGTCCAGTTCCTGATAGTCAGATTGAAGATGTCAGTGTTGAAGTACACCAGGATGAGGAGGATATAGGTGTTGCTGGCGCTGGGGAGGAAATTGACCAGGAGGATTCTGATGGTGAGGTGGTTTGTTTAAGTCAGGCACCCGGGGAGACACCTGTTGTCCGTGGGAGGAATATGGCCGTTGAAATGCCTGGTGAAAATACCAAAAAAATCAGCTCTTCAGTGTGGAGGTATTTCAACAGAAAAGCGGACAACAGGTGTCAAGCCGTGTGTTGCCTTTGTCAAGCTGTAATAAGTAGGGGTAAGGACGTTAACCACCTCGGAACATCCTCCCTTATACGTCACCTGCAGCGCATTCATAATAAGTCAGTGACAAGTTCAAAAACTTTGGGCGACAGCGGAAGCAGTCCACTGACCAGTAAATCCCTTCCTCTTGAAACCAAGCTCACGCAAACCACCCCACCAACTCCCTCAGTGTCAATTTCCTCCTTCCCCAGGAATGCCAATAGTCCTGCAGGCCATGTCACTGGCAATTCTGACGATTCCTCTCCTGCCTGGGATTCCTCCGATGCATCCTTGCGTGTAACGCCTACTGCTGCTGGCGCTGCTGTTGTTGCTGCTGGGAGTCGATGGTCATCCCAGAGGGGAAGTCGTAAGCCCACTTGTACTACTTCCAGTAAGCAATTGACTGTCCAACAGTCCTTTGCGAGGAAGATGAAATATCACAGCAGTCATCCTGCTGCAAAGCGGATAACTGAGGCCTTGACAACTATGTTGGTGTTAGACGTGCGTCCGGTATCCGCCGTTAGTTCACAGGGAACTAGACAATTTATTGAGGCAGTGTGCCCCCGTTACCAAATACCATCTAGGTTCCACTTCTCTAGGCAGGCGATACCGAGAATGTACACGGACGTCAGAAAAAGACTCACCAGTGTCCTAAAAAATGCAGTTGTACCCAATGTCCACTTAACCACGGACATGTGGACAAGTGGAGCAGGGCAGGGTCAGGACTATATGACTGTGACAGCCCACTGGGTAGATGTATGGACTCCCGCCGCAAGAACAGCAGCGGCGGCACCAGTAGCAGCATCTCGCAAACGCCAACTCTTTCCTAGGCAGGCTACGCTTTGTATCACCGCTTTCCAGAATACGCACACAGCTGAAAGCCTCTTACGGCAACTGAGGAAGATCATCGCGGAATGGCTTATCCCAATTGGACTCTCCTGTGGATTTGTGGCATCGGACAACGCCAGCAATATTGTGTGTGCATTAAATATGGGCAAATTCCAGCACGTCCCATGTTTTGCACATACCTTGAATTTGGTGGTGCAGAATTTTTTAAAAAACGACAGGGGCGTGCAAGAGATGCTGTCGGTGGCCAGAAGAATTGCGGATCACTTTCGGCGTACAGGCACCACGTACAGAAGACTGGAGCACCACCAAAAACTACTGAACCTGCCCTGCCATCATCTGAAGCAAGAAGTGGTAACGAGGTGGAATTCAACCCTCTATATGCTTCAGAGGTTGGAGGAGCAGCAAAAGGCCATTCAAGCCTATACAATTGAGCACGATATAGGAGGTGGAATGCACCTGTCTCAAGCGCAGTGGAGAATGATTTCAACGTTGCGCAAGGTTCTGATGCCCTTTGAACTTGCCACACGTGAAGTCAGTTCAGACACTGCCAGCCTGAGTCAGGTCATTCCCCTCATCAGGCTTTTGCAGAAGAAGCTGGAGACATTGAAGGAGGAGCTAACACGGAGCGATTCCGCTAGGCATGTGGGACTTGTGGATGGAGCCCTTAATTCGCTTAACAAGGATTCACGGGTGGTCAATCTGTTGAAATCAGAGCACTACATTTTGGCCACCGTGCTCGATCCTAGATTTAAAGCCTACCTTGGATCTCTCTTTCCGGCAGAAACAAGTCTGCTGGGGTTGAAAGACCTGCTGGTGAGAAAATTGTCAAGTCAAGCGGAACGCGACCTGTCAACATCTCCTCCTTTACATTCTCCCGCAACTGGGGGTGCGAGGAAAAGGCTCAGAATTCCGAGCCCACCCGCTGGCGGTGATGCAGGGCAGTCTGGAGCGACTGCTGATGCTGACATCTGGTCCGGACTGAAGGACCTGACAACGATTACGGACATGTCGTCTACTGTCACTGCATATGATTCTCTCACCATTGAAAGAATGGTGGAGGATTATATGAGTGACCGCATCCAAGTAGGCACGTCACACAGTCCGTACTTATACTGGCAGGAAAAAGAGGCAATTTGGAGGCCCTTGCACAAACTGGCTTTATTCTACCTAAGTTGCCCTCCCACAAGTGTGTACTCCGAAAGAGTGTTTAGTGCCGCCGCTCACCTTGTCAGCAATCGGCGTACGAGGTTACATCCAGAAAATGTGGAGAAGATGATGTTCATTAAAATGAATTATAATCAATTCCTCCGTGGAGACATTGACCAGCAGCAATTGCCTCCACAAAGTACACAGGGAGCTGAGATGGTGGATTCCAGTGGGGACGAATTGATAATCTGTGAGGAGGGGGATGTACACGGTGATATATCGGAGGATGATGATGAGGTGGACATCTTGCCTCTGTAGAGCCAGTTTGTGCAAGGAGAGATTAATTGCTTCTTTTTTGGTGGGGGTCCAAACCAACCAGTCATTTCAGTCACAGTCGTGTGGCAGACCCTGTCACTGAAATGATGGGTTGGTTAAAGTGTGCATGTCCTGTTTATACAACATAAGGGTGGGTGGGAGGGCCCAAGGACAATTCCATCTTGCACCTCTTTTTTCTTTAATTTTTCTTTGCGTCATGTGCTGTTTGGGGAGGGTTTTTTGGAAGGGACATCCTGCGTGACACTGCAGTGCCACTCCTAGATGGGCCCGGTGTTTGTGTCGGCCACTAGGGTCGCTTATCTTACTCACACAGCTACCTCATTGCGCCTCTTTTTTTCTTTGCGTCATGTGCTGTTTGGGGAGGGTTTTTTGGAAGGGACATCCTGCTTGACACTGCAGTGACACTCCTAGATGGGCCCGGTGTTTGTGTCGGCCACTAGGGTCGCTTATCTTACTCACACAGCTACCTCATTGCGCCTCTTGTTTTCTTTGCGTCATGTGCTGTTTGGGGAGGGTTTTTTGGAAGGGACATCCTGCGTGACACTGCAGTGACACTCCTAGATGGGCCCGGTGTTTGTGTCGGCCACTAGGGTCGCTTATCTTACTCACACAGCTACCTCATTGCGCCTCTTTTTTTCTTTGCGTCATGTGCTGTTTGGGGAGGGTTTTTTGGAAGGGACATCCTGCGTGACACTGCAGTGACACTCCTAGATGGGCCCGGTGTTTGTGTCGGCCACTAGGGTCGCTTATCTTACTCACACAGCTACCTCATTGCGCCTCTTTTTTTCTTTGCGTCATGTGCTGTTTGGGGAGGGTTTTTTGGAAGGGACATCCTGCGTGACACTGCAGTGACACTCCTAGATGGGCCCGGTGTTTGTGTCGGCCACTAGGATCGCTTATCTTACTCACACAGCTACCTCATTGCGCCTCTTTTTTTCTTTGCGTCATGTGCTGTTTGGGGAGGGTTTTTTGGAAGGGACATCCTGCGTGACACTGCAGTGACACTCCTAGATGGGCCCGGTGTTTGTGTCGGCCACTAGGGTCGCTTATCTTACTCACACAGCTACCTCATTGCGCCTCTTTTTTTCTTTGCGTCATGTGCTGTTTGGGGAGGGTTTTTTGGAAGGGACATCCTGCGTGACACTGCAGTGACACTCCTAGATGGGCCCGGTGTTTGTGTCGGCCACTAGGGTCGCTTATCTTACTCACACAGATACCTCATTGCGCCTCTTTTTTTCTTTGCGTCATGTGCTGTTTGGGGAGGGTTTTTTGGAAGGGACATCCTGCGTGACACTGCAGTGACACTCCTAGATGGGCCCGGTGTTTGTGTCGGCCACTAGGGTCGCTTATCTTACTCACACAGCTACCTCATTGCGCCTCTTTTTTTCTTTGCGTCATGTGCTGTTTGGGGAGGGTTTTTTGGAAGGGACATCCTGCGTGACACTGCAGTGACACTCCTAGATGGGCCCGGTGTTTGTGTCGGCCACTAGGGTCGCTTATCTTACTCACACAGCTACCTCATTGCGCCTCTTTTTTTCTTTGCGTCATGTGCTGTTTGGGGAGGGTTTTTTGGAAGGGACATCCTGCGTGACACTGCAGTGACACTCCTAGATGGGCCCGGTGTTTGTGTCGGCCACTAGGGTCGCTTATCTTACTCACACAGCTACCTCATTGCGCCTCTTTTTTTCTTTGCGTCATGTGCTGTTTGGGGAGGGTTTTTTGGAAGGGACATCCTGCGTGACACTGCAGTGACACTCCTAGATGGGCCCGGTGTTTGTGTCGGCCACTAGGGTCGCTTAGCTTAGTCATCCAGCGACCTAGGTGCAAATTTTAGGACTAAAAATAATATTGTGAGGTGTGAGGTATTCAGAATAGACTGAAAATGAGTGTAAATTATGGTTTTTGAGGTTAATAATACTTTGGGATCAAAATGACCCCCAAATTCTATGATTTAAGCTGTTTTTTAGTGTTTTTTGAAAAAAACACCCGAATCCAAAACACACCCGAATCCGACAAAAAAAATTCGGTGAGGTTTTGCCAAAACGCGGTCGAACCCAAAACACGGCCGCGGAACCGAACCCAAAACCAAAACACAAAACCCGAAAAATTTCCGGCGCTCATCTCTAGTTATTATACTGCTCCTTCAGTGTTCATTTCTATAGATCCTAGATCCACATCCATTTCCTCTATCTGTTGGAGGCCACAAGGTTAATCCTAGATCCTCTCCTCTGCTTTATATTACATTATAACTAACAAGCTCTGTGGATTTTAGTATCAACCCTACTGTCAGCCACATGTCTCTATCCACTCCGGATCTCCCACCATCTGTCTTAAACCACATTATTGTCTTTCCTGCTTTCCATCCTAAGTGCCCTATTATGCCTACAAACTAGAGATGTGCACCGGACATTATTCGGGTTTTGTGTTTTGGTTTTGGATTCGGTTCCACGGCCGTGTTTTGGATTTGGACGCGTTTTGACAAAACCTCCCTGAAAATTTTTTGTCGGATTCGGGTGTGTTTTGGATTCAGGTGTTTTTTTTACAAAAAAAACCCTCAAAAACAGCTTAAATCATAGAATTTGGGGGTCATTTTGATCCCATAATATTATTAACCTCAATAACCATAATTTACACTCATTTTCAGTAGAGATGAGCGCCTGAAATTTTTCGGGTTTTGTGTTTTGGTTTTGGGTTCGGTTCCGCGGCCGTGTTTTGGGTTCGAACGCGTTTTGGCAAAACCTCACCGAATTATTTTTGTCGGATTCGGGTGTGTTTTGGATTCGGGTGTTTTTTTCCAAAAACACTAAAAAACAGCTTAAATCATAGAATTTGGGGGTCATTTTGATCCCAAAGTATTATTAACCTAAAAAACCATAATTTACACTCATTTTCAGTCTATTCTGAATACCTCACACCTCACAATATTATTTTTAGTCCTAAAATTTGCACCGAGGTCGCTGTGTGAGTAAGATAAGCGACCCTAGTGGCCGACACAAACACCGGGCCCATCTAGGAGTGGCACTGCAGTGTCACGCAGGATGTCCCTTCCAAAAAACCCTCCCCAAACAGCACATGACGCAAAGAAAAAAAGAGGCGCAATGAGGTAGCTGTGTGAGTAAGATTAGCGACCCTAGTGGCCGACACAAACACCGGGCCCATCTAGGAGTGGCACTGCAGTGTCACGCAGGATGGCCCTTCCAAAAAACCCTCCCCAAACAGCACATGACGCAAAGAAAAAAAGAGGCGCAATGAGGTAGCTGACTGTGTGAGTAAGATTAGCGACCCTAGTGGCCGACACAAACACCGGGCACATCTAGGAGTGGCACTGCAGTGTCACGCAGGATGTCCCTTCCAAAAAACCCTCCCCAAACAGCACATGACGCAAAGAAAAAAAGAGGCGCAATGAGGTAGCTGTGTGAGTAAGATTAGCGACCCTAGTGGCCGACACAAACACCGGGCCCATCTAGGAGTGGCACTGCAGTGTCACGCAGGATGTCCCTTCCAAAAAACCCTCCCCAATCAGCACATGATGCAAAGAAAAAGAAAAGAAAAAAGAGGTGCAAGATGGAATTGTCCTTGGGCCCTCCCACCCACCCTTATGTTGTATAAACAAAACAGGACATGCACACTTTAACCAACCCATCATTTCAGTGACAGGGTCTGCCACACGACTGTGACTGATATGACGGGTTGGTTTGGACCCCCCCCAAAAAAGAAGCAATTAATCTCTCCTTGCACAAACTGGCTCTACAGAGGCAAGATGTCCACCTCATCTTCACCCTCCGATATATCACCGTGTACATCCCCCTCCTCACAGATTATCAATTCGTCCCCACTGGAATCCACCATCTCAGCTCCCTGTGTACTTTGTGGAGGCAATTGCTGCTGGTCAATGTCTCCGCGGAGGAATTGATTATAATTCATTTTAATGAACATCATCTTCTCCACATTTTCTGGATGTAACCTCGTACGCCGATTGCTGACAAGGTGAGCGGCGGCACTAAACACTCTTTCGGAGTACACACTTGTGGGAGGGCAACTTAGGTAGAATAAAGCCAGTTTGTGCAAGGGCCTCCAAATTGCCTCTTTTTCCTGCCAGTATAAGTACGGACTGTGTGACGTGCCTACTTGGATGCGGTCACTCATATAATCCTCCACCATTCTTTCAATGGTGAGAGAATCATATGCAGTGACAGTAGACGACATGTCCGTAATCGTTGTCAGGTCCTTCAGTCCGGACCAGATGTCAGCATCAGCAGTCGCTCCAGACTGCCCTGCATCACCGCCAGCGGGTGGGCTCGGAATTCTGAGCCTTTTCCTCGCACCCCCAGTTGCGGGAGAATGTGAAGGAGGAGATGTTGACAGGTCGCGTTCCGCTTGACTTGACAATTTTGTCACCAGCAGGTCTTTCAACCCCAGCAGACCTGTGTCTGCCGGAAAGAGAGATCCAAGGTAGGCTTTAAATCTAGGATCGAGCACGGTGGCCAAAATGTAGTGCTCTGATTTCAACAGATTGACCACCCGTGAATCCTTGTTAAGCGAATTAAGGGCTGCATCCACAAGTCCCACATGCCTAGTGGAATCGCTCCGTGTTAGCTCCTTCTTCAATGCCTCCAGCTTCTTCTGCAAAAGCCTGATGAGGGGAATGACCTGACTCAGGCTGGCAGTGTCTGAACTGACTTCACGTGTGGCAAGTTCAAAGGGCATCAGAACCTTGCACAACGTTGAAATCATTCTCCACTGCACTTGAGACAGGTGCATTCCATCTCCTATATCGTGCTCAATTGTATAGGCTTGAATGGCCTTTTGCTGCTCCTCCAACCTCTGAAGCATATAGAGGGTTGAATTCCACCTCGTTACCACTTCTTGCTTCAGATGATGGCAGGGCAGGTTCAGTAGTTTTTGGTGGTGCTCCAGTCTTCTGTACGTGGTGCCTGTACGCCGAAAGTGTCCCGCAATTTTTCTGGCCACCGACAGCATCTCTTGCACGCCCCTGTCGTTTTTTAAAAAATTCTGCACCACCAAATTCAAGGTATGTGCAAAACATGGGACGTGCTGGAATTTGCCCATATTTAATGCACACACAATATTGCTGGCGTTGTCCGATGCCACAAATCCACAGGAGAGTCCAATTGGGGTAAGCCATTCCGCGATGATCTTCCTCAGTTGCCGTAAGAGGTTTTCAGCTGTGTGCGTATTCTGGAAAGCGGTGATACAAAGCGTAGCCTGCCTAGGAAAGAGTTGGCGTTTGCGAGATGCTGCTACTGGTGCCGCCGCTGCTGTTCTTGCGGCGGGAGTCCATACATCTACCCAGTGGGCTGTCACAGTCATATAGTCCTGACCCTGCCCTGCTCCACTTGTCCACATGTCCGTGGTTAAGTGGACATTGGGTACAACTGCATTTTTTAGGACACTGGTGAGTCTTTTTCTGACGTCCGTGTACATTCTCGGTATCGCCTGCCTAGAGAAGTGGAACCTAGATGGTATTTGGTAACGGGGGCACACTGCCTCAATAAATTGTCTAGTTCCCTGTGAACTAACGGCGGATACCGGACGCATGTCTAACACCAACATAGTTGTCAAGGACTCAGTTATCCGCTTTGCAGTAGGATGACTGCTGTGATATTTCATCTTCCTCGCAAAGGACTGTTGAACAGTCAATTGCTTACTGGAAGTAGTACAAGTGGGCTTACGACTTCCCCTCTGGGATGACCATCGACTCCCAGCGGCAACAACAGCAGCGCCAGCAGCAGTAGGCGTTACACGCAAGGATGCATCGGAGGAATCCCAGGCAGGAGAGGACTCGTCAGACTTGCCAGTGACATGGCCTGCAGGACTATTGGCATTCCTGGGGAAGGAGGAAATTGACACTGAGGGAGTTGGTGGGGTGGTTTGCGTGAGCTTGGTTACAAGAGGAAGGGATTTACTGGTCAGTGGACTGCTTCCGCTGTCACCCAAAGTTTTTGAACTTGTCACTGACTTATTATGAATGCGCTGCAGGTGACGTATAAGGGAGGATGTTCCGAGGTGGTTAACGTCCTTACCCCTACTTATTACAGCTTGACAAAGGGAACACACGGCTTGACACCTGTTGTCCGCATTTCTGGTGAAATACCTCCACACCGAAGAGCTGATTTTTTTGGTATTTTCACCTGGCATGTCAACGGCCATATTCCTCCCACGGACAACAGGTGTCTCCCCGGGTGCCTGACTTAAACAAACCACCTCACCATCAGAATCCTCCTGGTCAATTTCCTCCCCAGCGCCAGCAACACCCATATCCTCCTCATCCTGGTGTACTTCAACACTGACATCTTCAATCTGACTATCAGGAACTGGACTGCGGGTGCTCCTTCCAGCACTTGCAGGGGGCATGCAAATAGTGGAAGGCGCATGCTCTTCACGTCCAGTGTTGGGAAGGTCAGGCATCGCAAACGACACAATTGGACTCTCCTTGTGGATTTGGGATTTCAAAGAACGCACAGTTCTTTGCGGTGCTTTTGCCAGCTTGAGTCTTTTCAGTTTTCTAGCGAGAGGCTGAGTGCTTCCATCCTCATGTGAAGCTGAACCACTAGCCATGAACATAGGCCAGGGCCTCAGCCGTTCCTTGCCACTCCGTGTGGTAAATGGCATATTGGCAAGTTTACGCTTCTCCTCCGACAATTTTATTTTAGGTTTTGGAGTCCTTTTTTTTCTGATATTTGGTGTTTTGGATTTGACATGCTCTGTACTATGACATTGGGCATCGGCCTTGGCAGACGACGTTGCTGGCATTTCATCGTCTCGGCCATGACTAGTGGCAGCAGCTTCAGCACGAGGTGGAAGTGGATCTTGATCTTTCCCTAATTTTGGAACCTCAACTTTTTTGTTCTCCATATTTTATAGGCAGAACTAAAAGGCACCTCAGGTAAACAATGGAGATGGATGGATTGGATACTAGTATACAATTATGGACGGACTGCCACGGTTAGGTGGTATAAAAAAACCACGGTTAGGTGGTATATAATACAATTATGGATGGACGGACTGCCTGCCGAGTGCCGACACAGAGGTAGCCACAGCCGTGAACTACCGCACTGTACACTGGTTGATAAAGAGATAGTAGTATACTCGTAACAACTAGTATGACGACGGTATAAAGAATGAAAAAAAAACCACGGTTAGGTGGTATATATTGTAATACAATTATGGATGGACGGACTGCCTGCCGAGTTCCGACACAGAGGTAGCCACAGCCGTGAACTACCGCACTGTACACTGGTTGATAAAGAGATAGTAGTATACTCGTAACAACTAGTATGACTGACTATGACGGTATAAAGAATGAAAAAAAAACCACGGTTAGGTGGTATATATTATAATACAATTATGGATGGACGGACTGCCTGCCGACTGCCGACACAGAGGTAGCCACAGCCGTGAACTACCGCACTGTACACTGGTTGATAAAGAGATAGTAGTATACTCGTAACAACTAGTATGACACTATGACGGTATAAAGAATGAAAAAAAAACACGGTTAGGTGGTATATATTATAATACAATTATGGATGGACGGACTGCCTGCCGACTGCCGACACAGAGGTAGCCACAGCCGTGAACTACCGCACTGTACACTGGTTGATAAAGAGATAGTAGTATACTCGTAACAACTAGTATGACACTATGACGGTATAAAGAATGAAAAAAAAACCACGGTTAGGTGGTATATATTATAATAATACAATTATGGATGGACGGACTGCCTGCCGAGTTCCGACACAGAGGTAGCCACAGCCGTGAACTACCGCACTGTACACTGGTTGATAAAGAGATAGTAGTATACTCGTAACAACTAGTATGACACTATGACGGTATAAAGAATGAAAAAAAAACCACGGTTAGGTGGTATATATTATAATACAATTATGGATGGACGGACTGCCTGCCGACTGCCGACACAGAGGTAGCCACAGCCGTGAACTACCGCACTGTACACTGGTTGATAAAGAGATAGTAGTATACTCGTAACAACTAGTATGACACTATGACGGTATAAAGAATGAAAAAAAAACCACGGTTAGGTGGTATATATTATAATACAATTATGGATGGACGGACTGCCTGCCGACTGCCGACACAGAGGTAGCCACAGCCGTGAACTACCGCACTGTACACTGGTTGATAAAGAGATAGTAGTATACTCGTAACAACTAGTATGACACTATGACGGTATAAAGAATGAAAAAAAAACCACGGTTAGGTGGTATATATTATAATACAATTATGGATGGACGGACTGCCTGCCGACTGCCGACACAGAGGTAGCCACAGCCGTGAACTACCGCACTGTACACTGGTTGATAAAGAGATAGTAGTATACTCGTAACAACTAGTATGACACTATGACGGTATAAAGAATGAAAAAAAAACCACGGTTAGGTGGTATATATTATAATAATACAATTATGGATGGACGGACTGCCTGCCGAGTTCCGACACAGAGGTAGCCACAGCCGTGAACTACCGCACTGTACACTGGTTGATAAAGAGATAGTAGTATACTCGTAACAACTAGTATGACACTATGACGGTATAAAGAATGAAAAAAAAACCACGGTTAGGTGGTATATATTATAATACAATTATGGATGGACGGACTGCCTGCCGACACAGAGGTAGCCACAGCCATGAACTACCGCACTGTACACTGGTTGATAAAGAGATAGTAGTATACTCGTAACAACTAGTATGACACTATGACGGTATAAAGAATGAAAAAAAAACCACGGTTAGGTGGTATATATTATAATACAATTATGGATGGACGGACTGCCTGCCGAGTGCCGACACAGAGGTAGCCACAGCCGTGAACTACCGCACTGTACACTGGTTGATAAAGAGATAGTAGTATACTCGTAACAACTAGTATGACTGACTATGACGGTATAAAGAATGAAAAAAAAACCACGGTTAGGTGGTATATATTATAATACAATTATGGATGGACGGACTGCCTGCCGACTGCCGACACAGAGGTAGCCACAGCCGTGAACTACCGCACTGTACACTGGTTGATAAAGAGATAGTAGTATACTCGTAACAACTAGTATGACACTATGACGGTATAAAGAATGAAAAAAAAACCACGGTTAGGTGGTATATATTATAATACAATTATGGATGGACGGACTGCCTGCCGACTGCCGACACAGAGGTAGCCACAGCCGTGAACTACCGCACTGTACACTGGTTGATAAAGAGATAGTAGTATACTCGTAACAACTAGTATGACTATGACGACGGTATAAAGAAAGAAAAAAAAATACCACGGTTAGGTGGTATATAATTATACAATTATGGATGGACGGACTGCCTGCCGAGTGCCGACTGCCGACACAGAGGTAGCCACAGCCGTGAACTACCGCACTGTACTGTGTCTGCTGCTAATATAGACTGGTTGATAAAGAGATAGTATACAACAATATACTACTATACTGGTGGTCAGGCACTGGTCACCACTAGTCACACTGGCAGTGGCACTCCTGCAGCAAAAGTGTGCACTGTTTAATTTTAAATTAATATAATATTATGTACTCCTGGCTCCTGCTATAACAACCTGCAGTGCTCCCCAGTCTCCCCCACAATTATTATAAGCTTTTATACATTGATGTGCAGCACACTGGGCTGAGCTGAGTGCACACAGACTGAGTCACACTGTGTGACTGCTGTGTATCGTTTTTTTCAGGCAGAGAACGGATATAGCAGAGAACGGATATATTAAATAAAAGTTAACTTAACAACAACTGCACTGGTCACTGTGGTAAACTCTGTCTGCACAATCTCTCTCTCTCTCTCTCTCTTCTAATCTATTCTAATGGAGAGGACGCCAGCCACGTCCTCTCCCTATCAATCTCAATGCACGTGTGAAAATGGCGGCGACGCGCGGCTCCTTATATAGAATCCGAGTCTCGCGAGAATCCGACAGCGTCATGATGACGTTCGGGCGCGCTCGGGTTAACCGAGCAAGGCGGGAAGATCCGAGTCGCTCGGACCCGTGAAAAAAAAAGTGAAGTTCGTGCGGGTTCGGATTCAAAGAAACCGAACCCGCTCATCTCTAATTTTCAGTCTATTCTGAACACCTCACACCTCACAATATTATTTTTAGTCCTAAAATTTGCACCGAGGTCGCTGGATGGCTAAGCTAAGCGACACAAGTGGCCGACACAAACACCTGGCCCATCTAGGAGTGGCACTGCAGTGTCAGGCAGGATGGCACTTCAAAAAAATAGTCCCCAAACAGCACATGATGCAATGAAAAAAAGAGGCGCACCAAGGTCGCTGTGTGACTAAGCTAAGCGACACACGTGGCCGACACACACACCTGGCCCATCTAGGAGTGGCACTGCAGTGTCAGACAGGATGGCACTTCAAAAAAATTGTCCCCAAACAGCACATGATGCAAAGAAAAAAAGAGGCGCACCAAGGTCGCTGTGTGACTAAGCTAAGCGACCCAAGTGGCCGACACAAACACCTGGCCCATCTAGGAGTGGCACTGCAGTTTTCTAGCGAGAGGATGAGTGCTTCCATCCTCATGTGAAGCTGAACCACTAGCCATGAACATAGGCCAGGGCCTCAGCCGTTCCTTGCCACTCCGTGTCGTAAATGGCATATTGGCAAGTTTACGCTTCTCCTCAGACGCTTTTAATTTTGATTTTTGGGTCATTTTACTGAACTTTTGTATTTTGGATTTTACATGCTCTCTACCATGACATTGGGCATCGGCCTTGGCAGACGACGTTGATGGCATTTCATCGTCTCGGCCATGACTAGTGGCAGCAGCTTCAGCACGAGGTGGAAGTGGATCTTGATCTTTCCCTATTTTACCCTCCACATTTTTGTTCTCCATTTTTTAATGTGTGGAATTATATGCCAGTATCAATAGCAATGGCCTACTACTATATATTCTGCGCACAACTGAAATGCACCACAGGTATGGATGGATAGTATACTTGACGACACAGAGGTAGGTAGAGCAGTGGCCTTCCGTACCGTACTGCTATAGATACTGGTGGTCACTGTCAGCAAACTGCAAAACTAAAATGCACCACAGGTATAGAATCTAGATGGATAGTATACTTGACGACACAGAGGTAGGTAGAGCAGTGGCCTTCCGTACCGTACTGCTATATATACTGGTGGTCACTGTCAGCAAACTGCAAAACTAAAATGCACCACAGGTATAGAATGTAGATGGATAGTATACTTGACGACACAGAGGTAGGTAGAGCAGTGGCCTTCTGTACCGTACTGCTATATATACTGGTGGTCACTGTCAGCAAAACTCTGCACTGTACTCCTCCTATATAATACTGCAGATCCCTAGTCTCCACAATAAAGCAGTGTGAGCACAGATTTATGGAGCACACTGAGCACAGATATGGAGCGTTTTCAGGCAGACAACGTATAATACTGGTGGTCACTGGTCAGCAAAACTCTGCACTGTACTCCTCCTATATAATACTGCTGGTCCCCAGTCCCCACAATAAAGCAGTGTGAGCACAGATATATGCAGCACACTGAGCACAGATATGGAGCATTTTGCAGGCAGAGAACGTATATTACTGGTGGTCATTGGTCAGCAAAACTCTGCACTGTACTCCTCCTATATAATACTGCTGGTCCCCAGTCCCCACATTAAAGCAGTGTGAGCACAGATATATGCAGCACACTGAGCACAGATATGGAGTGTTTTTCAGGCAGAGAACGTATAATACTGGTGGTCACTGGTCAGCAAAACTCTGCACCAGGGCTGGCTCCAGGCCTACTAGCACCCTGAGTGAAAACATGTAAACACCCCCCCTATGCGCGCGCCTTCGGCGCACGCTCCAGGCAAAGTGGGTGTGGCCTCTTGGAAAGTGGGCGTGGCCTCATAACTTCATATTATTAGACTATAAATAAATATGTTTTCACACCCCCTCTACGCACACAATTAGCAGCCTTACACATAACAGCCACAGTAGTGTTCCTTACACACAATGTCTCCAGTATAGTGTCAGATACACATAATGGGGTATATTTACTAAGCTCCCGATTTTGACCGAGATGCCGTTTTTTCATCAAAGTGTCATCTCGGTCAATCTCGGTCATTTACTAAACACTAATCACGGCAGTGATGAGGGCATTCGTAATTTTTTGCTAGTTCAGGTAAAAAATTACGAATGAATACACCATCGGTCAAATTACGCCTGTTTAGATACGAATCTCGGTCATTTACTAAGCAAAAAAACACAAAACACTGCCGTGAAAAATTACAATTCGCAAAAAAGTCCTAAAAAAAAACAGACCTGCTTTTTTTATTCGTGATTTGAGATGCATGCAGGGATCCATGAGATCCGTGCATGTATATCAATGGGAAGGGGTGGGAAAGTGTTTTTTGTTGTTAAAAAAAATTGCGTGGGGTCCCCCCTCCTAAGCATAACCAGCCTCGGGCTCTTTGAGCCGATCCTGGTTGCAGAAATATGGGGAAAAAAATGACAGGGGTTCCCCCATATTTAAGCAACCAGCATCGGGCTCTGCGCCTGGTCCTGGTCCCAAAAATACGGGGGACAAAAAGAGTAGGGGTCCCCCGTATTTTTAAAACCAGCACCGGGCTCCACTAGCTGGACAGATAATGCCACAGCCGGGGGTCACTTTTATACTGCGCCCTGCGGCCGTGGCATCAAAAATCCAACTAGTCACCCCTGGCCGGGGTACCCTGGGGGAGTGAGGACCCCTTCAATCAAGGGGTCCCCCCCCCCCCAGCCACCCAAGGGCCAGGGGTGAAGCCCGAGGCTGTCCCCCCCCATCCAATGGGCTGCGGATGGGAGGGCTGATAGCCTTTGTTGTAAAATAAAAGATATTGTTTTTAGTAGCAGTACTACAAGTCCCAGCAAGCCTCCCCCGCATGCTGGTACTTGGAGAACCACAAGTACCAGCATGCGGCGGAAAAACTGGCCCGCTGGTACCTGTAGTACTATTACTAAAAAAATACCCAAAAAAACACAAGACACACACACCGTGAAAGTATAATTTTATTACATACATACACACATACATACATACTTACCTTAAGTTCCCACGCAGGTCGGTCCTCTTCTCCAGTAGAATCCAAGGGGTACCTGTTGAATAAATTCTACTCACGAGATCCAGGGGTCCAGGCTCCTCGGCAAATCCAGGGATAATCCACGTACTTGAATAAAACAAAAAAACGGTTGCCCGACCACGAACTGAAAGGTGACCCATGTTTGCACATGGGTCACCTTCCCACGAATGCCAGAAACCCACTTTGCCTTCTGGCTAAGTGGGTTTCTTCAGCCAATCAGGGAGTGCCACGTTGTAGCACTCTCCTGATCAGCTGTGTGCTCCTGTCCTCACTGACAGGCGGCACACGGCAGTGTTACAATGTAGCGCCTATGCGCTACATTGTAACCAATGATGGGAACTTTCTGCCCTGCGGTTGACCTAAAGTGACGTCACCGCTGAGCAGAAAGTTCCCATCATTGGTTACAATGTAGCGCATAGGCGCTACATTGTAACACTGCCGCGTGCTGCCTGTCAGTGAGGACAGCAGCACACAGCTGATCAGGAGAGTGCTACAACGTGGCACTCCCTGATTGGCTGAAGAAACCCACTTAGCCAGAAGGCAAAGTGGGTTTCTGGCATTCGTGGGAAGGTGACCCATGTGCAATCATGGGTCACCTTTCAGTTCGTGGTCGGGCAACCGTTTTTTTGTTTTATTCAAGTACGTGGATTATCCCTGGATTTGCCGAGGAGCCTGGACCCCTGGATCTCGTGAGTAGAATTTATTCAACAGGTACCCCTTGGATTCTACTGGAGAAGAGGACCGACCTGCGTGGGAACTTAAGGTAAGTATGTATGTATGTGTGTATGTATGTAATAAAATTATACTTTCACGGTGTGTGTGTCTTGTGTTTTTTTGGGTATTTTTTTAGTGGTAGTACTACAGGTACCAGCGGGCCCGTTTTTCCGCCGCATGCTGGTACTTGTGGTTCTCCAAGTACCAGCATGCGGGGGAGGCTTGCTGGGACTTGTAGTACTGCTACTAAAAACAATATCTTTTATTTTACAACAAAGGCTATCAGCCCTCCCATCCGCAGCCCATTGGATGGGGGGGGACAGCCTCGGGCTTTACCCCTGGCCCTTGGGTGGCTGGGGGGGGGGACCCCTTGATTGAAGGGGTTCCCACTCCCCCAGGGTACCCCGGCCAGGGGTGACTAGTTGGATTTTTGATGCCACGGCCGCAGGGCACTATATAAAAGTGACCCCCGGCTGTGGCATTATCTGTCCAGCTAGTGGAGCCCGGTGCTGGTTTTAAAAATACGGGGGACCCCTACTCTTTTTGTCCCCCGTATTTTTGGGACCAGGACCAGGCGCAGAGCCCGATGCTGGTTGCTTAAATATGGGGGAACCCCTGTCATTTTTTTCCCCATATTTCTGCAACCAGGATCGGCTCAAAGAGCCCGAGGCTGGTTATGCTTAGGAGGGGGGACCCCACGCATTTTTTTTGGGGATTTTACATTGTTTAATTAAAAAAAAAAAAAAAAAAGAACCCCAGCACGGATCACACAGATCCGGCCGAGATTGTTTGTAAAAAAAAACGGCAGTGTTTTGCTAATCACTGCCGTAAAATTAGGTAAAAAAAAACGAATGACATCGACATCGGAAGAAAAGAAAAACACGAATACGACAGCTTAGTAAATCCATCGTAATCAATTCAAAAAGTTGCAGTTTTACACTGTCGATGTCATTCGTGATTGAACTTTGACCTTTTTTCGGAAATTACGAATCTTAGTAAATTTACCCCAATGTCTCCAGTATAGTGCCAGATACACAATGTGCAGTGCCAGATAGACATGATATGCCCCCCAGCAGTGCCAGCTACACACAATATGCCCCCCAGCAGTGCCAGCTATACGATAGTGTTCACTTTTTAGGGCAGGGAGGGCACATTTTTAAGTTAGGAGGGCAAAATGATGTACATACTGTAATGCTTGTTGCTCATCTACCCACATGGTAAAGCATGGACAGTGCGCTGAAGGCGCGTAGCAAAAATTTAGGGGCGTTGCTTCGTGGGGAAGGTGCGTGGCCACATAATAGTGGCAATTCGCATTACACCACACAGTAGTGCAGTTAATACACACTGCACTAGGTAGAACCTCCTAGACATTTTGCGCCAGGCAGAGCACGTTAGACACTTTGCGCCAGGCAGAGCACGTTAGACACTTTGCGCCAGGCAGAGCACGTTAGACACTTTGCGCCAGGCAGAGCACGTTAGACACTTTGCGCCAGGCAGAGCAGGTTAGACACTTTGCGCCAGGCAGAGCATGTTAGACATATTGCCTAGCCACAGACGCCTAGCGGGAACACTACATGATATGCTCCCCAGCCGTGCCAGCTACACATGACATGCCCCCCAGCAGTGCCAGCAACACATGACATGCCCCCCAGCAATGCCAGATACATAAATGGCCACACAGTGCCAGATATGTAGATACAGAAAAGCCCCCACAGTGCTAGATAAATGCCCCCACAGTGCCAGATAAATGCCCCCACGGTGCCAGATACAGAAAAGCCCCCACAGTGCTAGATAAATGCCCCCACAGTGCCAGATCAATGCCCCCACAGTGCCAGATCAATGCCCCCACAGTGCCAGATAAATGCCAATGTCCCCACAGTGCCAGATAAATGCCCCCACAGTGCCAGATAAATGCCCCCACAGTGCCAGATAAATGCCAATGTCCCCACAGTGCCAGATAAATGCCCCCACAGTGCCAGATAAATGCCCCCACAGTGCCAGATAAATGCCAATGTCCCCACAGTGCCAGATAAATGTCCCCACAGTGCCAGATAAATGTCCCCACAGTGCCAGATAAATGCCCCCACAGTGCCAGATAAATGCCAATGTCCCCACAGTGCCAGATAAATGCCCCCACAGTGCCAGATAAATGTCCCCACAGTGTGCCGGAAATGCCCCCACAGAGCCAGATACATTAATTACCCCCACAGTGCCAGATTAATGCCCCCACAGTGCCAGATAAAAGCCCCCCACAGTGCCACATATCATGCCCCCAGTACCTGCTGTGCCGATGAGGGAGGAGGAGGAGTGCTGCTGTACGATCCGAAGCCTGCTGAAACAGAACATGTGCGCGCTGTGCGGCGCTGGTGTCTGACATCAGACGCCGACGCCACATAGCGCGCACATCTCACTAACAGACAGGAGGCAGCGGCGCGGGTGAACAGCCGCTGCCTCCAGGCTTCCAAGACAGGGCCGGCTCCAGGCAACGACATGGCGGCTCCAGCGTGCGGCGCCCTTTAAGGGTGGCGCCCTGCGCGGCCGCTTAAGTCGAACATGCCTCGAGCCGGCCCTGCTCTGCACTGTACTCCTCCTATATAATACTGGTGGTCCTCAGTCCCCACAATTAAGCAGTGTGAGCACAGATATATGCAGCACACTGAGCACAGATATGGAGTGTTTTTCAGGCAGACAACGTATACTGGTGGTCACTGTCAGCAAAACTCTGCACTGTACTCCTCCTATATAATACAACTGCTCCCAAGTCCCCACAATTAAGCAATAAGCACAAATATTTGCAGCAACATTAATAAACGGAGAGGACGCCAGCCACGTCCTCTCCCTAACATTTCCAATGCACGAGTGAAAATGGCGGCGAGGCGCGGCTCCTTATATAGAATCCGAATCTCGCGAGAATCCGACAGCGGGATGATGACGTTCGGGCGCGCTCGGATTAACCGAGCCATATGGGAGAATCCGAGTATGCCTCGGACCCGTGTAAAATGGGTGAAGTTCAGGGGGGTTCGGTTTCCGAGGAACCGAACCAGCTCATCACTACTACAAACTCAATCTTTCAGAAACCAAGTTACCTACATCCAATCTGTAACCAAATCCTGCTGCATACATCTAAGAATCATTATCAAAATATACACATATCTCAAACTAGGTGCTTCATCGCGCCCTACGGGCGCTCTTCACACCGTCGCAAGGGGCTACGCCCCCTTAACCCTTGCATGTCTTTCTGGGGTTCAATATTTGTATTATATAAAGTATTACCTGCATTCCTTTGTTAGTGGTTAAATATTGCACAATGAAAGGGCGTGCGATGGTGAAGGAGGTGCAGCCCCTTGCGACGGCGTGAACAGCACCTGCAGGGCACGATGTACAGAATGTAGCGGGTGCGGGGGAACTGCGGATGGTGTCTGTAGATGCTGCAGGTGGAGGGGGGGCAGAAGTGGGGGTGGGGCCCGGATGGGGAAGAGTCGAAAGGTGCTGCGGGTGGGGGAGGGGCAGAGGAGTGGGGGATGCAGATTGGGGAGGGGTCCGGAGGCACAGCAGGTGGGGGAGGGGCAGGGGTGCCATGGGTGGGAGAGGGGCAGGTGTGGGGATGTTGTGGATTGGTGAAGGGTTCCGGAGGTGCTGTCGGATGGGAAGGGATGGGAGTGCCGGGGGTGGGGTAGGGGTCCGCAGGCGCCATGGGTAGGGGAGGGGCAGGTACGGTTGGTGCGGCGCATAGGGAACGAGGTCCGGAGGTGCTGCTGGTGGTGGAGGGGTAGGTGCGGTGGTGCCATTGGTGGGGGAGGGGTGGGTGAGGGGGGGACCGCGGATGGAGGAGGGTGTCTGCAGATGCTGCGGGTGGAGGGGGACAGGTGTGGGGGGAGACATATAAAGGGGGTGGATGGTGGAGGGGGCCTGGAGGTGCTGTGGGTGGTGAAGGGGCGGAGGAGTGGGAGCCGCGGGTGGTGTAGGGGGTCTGGAGGCACAGCGTGTGGGGGAGGGGTGGAGGGGAAGGTACGGAGGTGTGGTGCATTGGGGAGAGGTCTGGAGGCGCTGCGGGTACTGTACCTGCCAAAAAGGTAGTTGGAGGGTATGCAGTAACAGGGCCAGGACAGGGGTGACAGGGTCAGAACAGGGTTGACGGGGCCAGGACAGGGGTGACAGGGTCAGAAAAGGGGTGACGGGGCCAGGACAGGGGCGACGGGGCCAGGACAGAAATGACAGGGACAGGATAGGGGTGACAGGCCAGGGTAGGGGTGGCAGGAACAGGACAGGGGTGACAGGGCCAGTATAGAGTTGACAGGGCAAGCACAGGGGTAACAGGGCCAGGATAGGGGTAACAGGGCCAGCATAAGGGTAACAGGGCCAGCATAAGGGTGACAGGGCCAGCATAAGGGTGACAGGGCCAGCATAAGGGTGACAGGGCCAGCATAAGGGTGAAAGGGCCAGGATAAGGGTGAAAGGGCCAGGATAAGGGTGACAGGGCCAGGATAAGGGTGAAAGGGCCAGGATAAGGGTGGCAGGGCAAGGCCAGGGGTGACAGGGACATGACAGAACACAGGGCATGGGAGAGATTGGTATTAGGGACAAAACAGTGGTGACAGACAGATGTGTCTTACCGGAGTCACTGCTGCTGGCTGCTGCTGTTCCACTCCAACCTGTTGGGATCTGCTGCTGGTGGAGACTTGGCATGGCTGACTCTCTTAGGCTGGAGTCCTGCTTCCTCTGCCCGTCCGCATCCCTCCCCCCCTCCTCAGTCACACACCGCTGACCTCGCGCAGCTGCCGGGCACTGTGGTAAGGGGAGACTGGGAGTGACTGGTTAGCCCCCAGGAGATGCTGCGGCTGGAGGGAGGAGGGGGTCGGAGCCTGCAAGCAGCTCGGACTTCTGCAGCGTTACCCGCCGGCTAAAGTGTGTGAAGGAGCTGGGCGCACCTCACTGTGGGTGACAGCGCTGCAGCTAGCGGTGGGGTTGCCGGGGCTGGAGATACCAGAGGCAGTACGGAACCTGCACAGCGGCAGGTGCCCCACAAAACTGCAGCTAAGAAGCGTGGAGTGTGCCAGAAAGTGACGCTCCTCCGCGCCAGAGAGGGGGGGGGGGTCAAGCACACAGTGAGCCGGTGCCCGTCTGTCTGTACAGCATACCCCCTCACACACCCCCATACCTCCCAAATGTCCCGATTTTCGCGGGACTGTCCCATTTTTTGGGTCTGTCCCGCTGTCCCACCCGCGGGTCGCAGTGTCCCGCGGTAATGGGGGGGTCAGTTGAAAAGCTCCTGTACTCGCTGTTCTGCTTAGCAGAGCAGCGGTGAATAGTGGAGACAGAGGGAGAGGGGGCATCAGGGGGTATGGATTAAGGGGGGGGTTCCAGCAGCAGAGCTGGATTAAGGGGGGGGGGGCAGGGGGTACGTACCGTTGCCCCACAGTTTTAGGGGGGCCCCCGGCTCGAATAGCTCTGTCCCAGCTCAGAGGCCTCCCCCCCCGTCCTGCCAGCAACAACGGCAGCATTGTGCTACTGTCAGCACACGCTGCTGCATGTTGGCAGGTCTGTGGTGTTGCAGGGAGGCAGCAGTCTCCCTGCTTTCTTCTGCCTGTGCGGGTGTGTAGAGGGGAGCGACCACCCCCTCTGGATTTACCCCTAGCTGAGGGGCCAAAATTCCATAAAAAAAAAAAAAAAAAACTGAATTTGCGTAAGGGGCGTGGCCTCGCGTCCCGCGATTAGGCCACGCCCCCAACCCACAGCAGGCACAGCAATGAGATAGGGCTCCCCTGTCTCAAGTGCCCTGGCCCCCCCGGACTCATAATCAGCCCCTGGCGGCATGCCAGCAGCTCACAGAGCGCTGGACATGCCCCCTCATTGACGAAAACGTGGCCCTCCCATGAAGCCACGCCCCCTTTTCACCGAGTGTGTGTCCCTCCTTCTCTCTGAAGAAAGCTCCTGCAGAAAGCTGGGAGGTATGCACCCCTGCCTGTGCCATGCCCATACTATCTGCTTCTGCTCCTAGTCTCCTGTAGATTTGGCCAGATCTGTGACTCATTTGACTAACTCCGCCCACTGTTGTGACTCCGCCCAGCGTTAGCAAATGAATCACAAAGTCACAGATCTGGGCTATTATATAGGAGACTAGACACTGAGAAATGCTGAAAGAGGAGTGTGATACTGAATATATTCCATTCTTCCTGTCCTCCAGGTAGGTTTCATGCCTTATCCCAAGATGGCCACCATGATCTCCACTGACGATGTGCAGGGGCCGTCTTGTCTTTACTGTGTGATATTGTGTAGTGTGACATGGTTGAAATCTCCTGCTTCCAGAGAAATCTGCTGATATAAGGTTATCAGAGTCAAACACTCTGACTATTGCAATTTTCTCTTACTGGTCTTCCCCAACCCATACTTTCTACCCTGATATACTGCACAGCGTCTATTCACAGGTGACAGAGGGAGAGGGGTCATGCCCCCTCAGTGACGGTACAAGGGGGGCGTGACTCGTGATTGCGGCTGTGCCACGAGACCATGCCCCTTTCATATAGGCTACGCCCCCTTTTTGGGCGCGCCCCAAGGTCCCTGTTTGTACTGTTAATAAGTTGTGAGGTATGACGTAAGCTGCCTAGCAATCTCTGCCTCACCCCTAATTCTTAATAGCTCTAATTCTTAATGCTCTCTGTTCTCTCCTGTGTAGCAGGGCTCAGCTGGTGACATCATCAAGGCACACAAAGAACAGCCAATCAGCACTTTAGGGGTCTATTTACTGCCTTGGATGGAGATAAAGTGGACGGAGATAAAGTACCAGCCAATCAGCTCCTAACTGTCATGTTACAGGCTGGGTTAGAAAAATGACAATTAGGAGCTGATTGGCTGGTACTTTATCTCCATCCACTTTATCTGTCTCCGAAGCTTAGTACATAGACCCCACAGCCTGTAATATGGGAGTTAGGAGCTGATTGGTTGGTTTGACACATCTCCTCTCCACTCTATTAGTCTCCATCAGCTGTTTGGTTTTGAAGTGGGCAGAGACAGAACAGCCTGCAACCAATCAGATCAATCGTGACTCACAGGAGATTGCGTCAGAAAATGAGCACTCGGATCGCGGCAGACTGCGACACATCTATATATAGGGCAATGATTAGGCTCATGGAGAATGATGCAGGGCTGCAAGTGGTAGGGCCAGGATCATCATGGGAGGAAGGTATTTGTGCATACATGGAAATTCCCCAAATGGGAAGGTGGGGGAATCTCCCATTAGGCGAGTATGGAACTGAGACAGACACAGACCAGTGCCTGAGAGTTAGATGATGGAAAAAGCAAGTTTCTCATACGGCACAGAGGATCCGGTCAGGAACCCGACACTGCTCGGAATGCCGGTGCCGAAATCCTGGCAAGGATCACATTACTGGCACTGGAATCCTGACTGGCGGGATCCTGAACAGGGATGCGGACAGGTAAGCCATGTGGGGGGAAGTTAGGTTTAGGCTGCGGGGTTAGGGTTAGGCTCTGGGAAAGGGAGGATTAGGGTTAGGCTGCGGGGAGGGAGGGTTAGGTTTAGACACCCCCAGGAAGGGTTATGGTTAGGGTGCGGGGAGGGAGGGTTAGGATTTCTGGCTGCGGGAAGGGGGGGGTTAGGTTTAGGCACCCCCAGGAAGGGTTATGGTTAGGGTGCGGGGAGGGAGGGTTAGGATTTCTGGCTGCGGGAAGGGAGGGTTAGGTTTAGGCACCCCCAGGAAGGGTTATGGTTAGGCTGCAGGGGAGGGAGGGTTAGGATTTCTGGCTGCGGGAAGGGAGGGTTAGGTTTAGGCACCCCCAGGAAGGGTTATGGTTAGGGTGCGGGGAGGGAGGGTTAGGATTTCTGGCTGCGGGAAGGGAGGGTTAGGTTTAGGCACCCCCAGGAAGGGTTATGGTTAGGCTGCAGGGGAGGGAGGGTTAGGATTTCTGGCTGCGTGAAGGGAGGGTTAGGTTTAGGCACCCCCAGGAAGGGTTATGGTTAGGGTGCGGGGAGGGAGGGTTAGGATTTCTGGCTGCGGGAAGGGAGGGTTAGGTTTAGGCACCCCCAGGAAGGGTTATGGTTAGGCTGCAGGGGAGGGAGGGTTAGGATTTCTGGCTGCGGGAAGGGAGGGTTAGGTTTAGGCACCCCCAGGAAGGGTTATGGTTAGGCTGCAGGGGAGGGAGGGTTAGGATTTCTGGCTGCGGGAAGGGGGGGTTAGGTTTAGGCACCCACAGGAAGGGTTATGGTTAGGCTGCGGGGAGGGAGGGTTAGGATTTCTGGCTGCGGGAAGGGAGGGTTAGGTTTAGGCTGCGGGGAGGGGGGGTTAGGTTTAGGCACCCCCAGGAAGGGTTATGGTTAGGCTGCAGGGGAGGGAGGGTTAGAATTTCTGGCTGCGGGAAGGGGGGGTTAGGTTTAGGCACCCCCAGGAAGGGTTATGGTTAGGCTGCAGGGGAGGGAGGGTTAGGATTTCTGGCTGCGGGAAGGGGGGTTAGGTTTAGGCACCCCCAGGAAGGGTTATGGTTAGGGTGCGGGGAGGGAGGGTTAGGATTTCTGGCTGCGGGAAGGGGGGGTTAGGTTTTGGGTACCACCATGGTGGCTTAGGGATAGGCTGTGGGGGGAAAGAGGTTAGGTTTAGGCCTTGGAAGGAGAGGTTAAGCCCAGTACACACTAAGCGATCCCCGTCAACACCAATATTGGTGGTGGCGGGGACCCGGTGGGGTACCGCCTTCGGCAAGTGCATACACACTTGCCGATGCCGGCGGGAAAGGGAGCGATGGTGGCTGCATCTGAAGCATGGCCGTCGTAACGATGGAGGGGGTCATTAACAATGCGCAGGAGCGCACATCGTTAACAACATTGAGTGTACACAGGGGACGAGACTGTGAAAGATTTCGCTCAGATCAGCCCTTCTGAGCGAGATCGTTCACTTTCTCATCGAGTGTGTATGGGGCTTTAGGGTTAGGGGGGGCATTGGGGTAAGGTAAGTATACTTACCTAGCCCCTGTCGGGATGGGTATGGGTCGTTGGGTCGACCCAACTTAGCTCAACACTCATTAGGTCAACCACTGAAGGTCGACAGTGCTATTAGGTCGACAGTGCCATTAGGTTGACATGTACTAGGTCGACAGGTCAAAAGGTCGACATGAGGTTTTTGACTGTTTTTGGTGTGATTTTCTCTCGTAAAGTGACGGGAAACCCAAATTAGTGTCCCCGTGTCCACTCGCATGGCTCGCTTAGCTCGCCATGCTTCGGGCAAGGTGCCTCGCTCCACTACCACTGCGCTCGGCACAGGTTACCGCTCCAATCGTAGTCCACGTGGATCGTTAAGTATAAAAAAATCCAATAAATGGAAACATTTTTGGAAAAACTCATGTCGACCTTTTGACCTGTCGACCGAGTACATGTCAACCTAACGGCCATGTCGACCTAATGCACATCGAACTAATGGCATTGTCGACCTTCAGTGGTCGACCTAATGAGTGTCGACCTAAGTTGTGTCGACCTAACGGCCGTAACCCGTCGGGATTCTCACTATCGGGATCAGTGGCGCATGCAGGGAGGGTTTCTGAGTACCCAGAAACCCCCCTTCCCATGGACCACATGTTTTTTTCTAATGTCCGCAGTCCCGCTAATCACGATCGCGGCATTTTGCCGTAATTTGCAGGTCCGTGGGGAGATGGCAGAGGCACTGTCAGTCTGTGACGCAAATTTCATAGAATTACAAATTAGGCCCCGCCTCCCACGGCATTTTGCCGCGATTTGCGGGCCTGTGGGGAGGGGGCGATGCCTAATTATGTAAGGTGGCTGGCTCCACTGAACAATCTCAACTCGTACTGCAGTGCCTACAAAGTGTACAATAAGTGAAAGTGTGTGTGTGTGTGTGTGTGTGTGTGTGTGTGTGTGTGTGTGTGTGTGTGTGTGTGTGTGATGCATTTTGCTTCTAGTTAATGTATTGAAAGAAGGAATAATGTATATATATATATATAAATATATATATATATATATATATATATATATGTGAGTAATGTTAGTGTGTCTATATATATATATATATATATATATATATTATACAAATCGTGTGGTCTGGCACTCTTGATTAAATCCAACACTTTCCCGGGTGCCCTCACAAATAGAAACATACGACGACGTAAAGTGCGGCACTCCGCAATTACAAAGAAACACACCGCACAGTGGATTGCATCAACATTTCAATCTTAATGATTTTCGTCAGGATAACCTGATATCCTGATGAAAATCATTTAGATTGAAACATTGATGCAATCCACTGTGCGGTGTGTTTCTTTGTAATACCGGAGTGCCGCACATTATGTTGTTTTATTTATATATATATATCTCCTATATAATAGCCCAGATCTGTGACTTTGTGACTCATTTGCTAACGCTGGGCGGAGTCACAACACTGGGCGGAGTTAGTCAAATGAGTCACAGATCTGGGCAAATCTATAGGAGACTAGGAGCAGAAGCAGATGGTATGGGCATGGCACAGGCAGGGGTGCATACCTCCCAGCTTTCTTCAGGCAGACAGGGGTGCATACCTCCCAGCTTTCTTCAGGCAGAAGTAGGGACACACAGGCAGCGAAAAGGGGGCGTGGCCAATTAAAAGGGGCGTGGCTTCACGGGAGGGCCCCCGTTTTTTGTCAGTGAGGGGGAATGCCCAGCGCTCTGTGAGCTGCTGGCATGCCCCCAGGGGCAGATTATGAGTCCGGGGGCCCAGAGCACTTAAAACAGGGGTTCCCTATCTCATTGCTGTGCCTGCTGTGGGTTTGGGGGCGTGGCCTAATAAGCGGGATTGCGTGGCCACGCCCCCTTATGCAAATTCTGAAGAAGAAAAAATTTTTATGGGATTTTGGCCCCTTAGCTAGGAGTAAATCCAGAGGGGGTGGTTGCTCTCCCCTACACACCCGCACAGGCAGAAGAAAGCAACACCACAGACCTGCCAACACGCAGCAGCGTGTGCTGACTGTAGCACAATCCTGCTGCTGTTGCTGGCAGGACGGGGGAGCTACAGAGCTGGGACAGAGCTACTCCAGCCGGGTAGGCCCCTAAAACTGTGGGCCCACGATACGTACCCCTGCCCCCCCCTTAATCCGGCTCTGCTGCCGGAACCCCCCTTAATCCGTACCCCCTGATGCCCCCTCTCCTCCTGTCTCCACTAAATAGACGCTGTGCGCATCTATTCACCGCTGCTCTGCTAAGCAGAACAGCGAGTTCAGGAGCTTCCCAACTGCCCCCCCCCCCCCCCCATCGGGGGACACTGCGGCCCACAAGTGGGACAGCGGGACAGACCCAAAAAAATGGGGCTGTCCCGCGAAAATCGGGACAGTGGGGAGGTATGGGGGGTGTGAGGGGTTATGCTGTACAGACAGACGGGCACCGGCTGTGTGCTTGACCCCCCACATCAGCAAACTCAGCAGGGTCTCTCTGGCGCGGAGGAGCGTTACTTTGTGGCACACTCCACGCTTCTTAGCTGCAGTTTTGTGGGGCACCTGCCGCTGTGCAGGTTCAGTACTGACTCTGTTATCTCCAGCCCCAGCAACCCCACCGCTAGCTGCAGCGCTGCCGACCGCAGTGAGGTGCGCCCAGCTCCTTCGCACACTTTAGCTGGCGGATAGCGCTGCAGAAATCCGTGCTGTTTGCAGGCTCCGACCCCCTCCTCCCTCCAGCTGCAGCGTCTCCTGGGAGCTAACCAGTCACTCCCAGTATCCCCTTTCCACAGTGCCCGGCAGCCGCGAGGTCCACGCCGCGTGCATGCTATGACCCCTTCTCCCTCCAGCCGCAGCGTCTCCTGGGGACTAACCAGTCACTCCCAGTCTCCCCTTACCGCAGTGACCGGCAGCCGCGCGAGGTCCGCGGTGTGTGACTGAGGAGGGGGGAGGAATGCGGACGGGCAGAGGAAGCAGGACTCCAGCCTGAGAGAGTAAGCCATGCCAAGTCTCCACCAGCAGCAGATCCCAACAGGTTGGAGTGGAACAGCAGCAGCCAGCCCCTGTCACCCCTGTCCTGGCCCTGCCACCCCTGTCCTGGCCCTGTCACCCCTGTTCTGACCCTGTCACCCCTGTCCTGGCCCTGTTACTGCATACCCTCCAACTACCTTTTTGGCAGGTACAGTACCCGCAGCGCCTCCAGACCCCTCCCCAATGCACCACACCTCCGTACCTTCCCCTCCTCCACACGCTGTGCCTCCAGACCCCCTTCACCACCCGCGGCTCCCACTCCCCCGCCCCTCCACCACCCACAGCACCTCCAGGCCCCCTCCACCATCCTCTCCCCATATATGTCTCCCCCCACACCTGCCCCCCCTCCACCCGCAGCATCTGCAGACACCCTCCTCAATCCGTGGTCCCCTTCCTCACCCACCCCTCCCCCACCCACGGCACCCCCACACCTGCCCCTCTACCACCTGCAGCGCCTCGAGACCCCCTTCCCCATCCGCTGCACCACCTGTACCTGCTCCTCCCCCACCTATGGTGCCTCCGGACCCCCTACCCCACTCCCGGCACCCCCGCCCCTTCCCATCCCACAGCACCTCTGGAACCCTTCACCCATCCACAACATCCCCGCACCTGCCCCTCTCCCACCCATGGCACCCCTGCCCCTCCCCCACCTGCAGTGCCTCCGGACCCCTCCCCCATCTGCAGCCCCCACTCCTCTGCCCCTCCCCCATCCGCAGCACCTCCCGACCCTTCCCCATCCGGGCCCCCCTGCTTCTGCCCCCCTCCACCCGCAGCATCTACAGACACCCTCCCCCATCCGCAGTCCCCCCCGCACCCGCTACATTTTGTACATCATGCCCTGCAGGTGCTGTTCACGCTGT
The DNA here is from genome assembly GCF_028390025.1 of Pseudophryne corroboree. Lineage (NCBI taxonomy): Eukaryota > Metazoa > Chordata > Amphibia > Anura > Myobatrachidae > Pseudophryne > Pseudophryne corroboree. The sequence continues at coordinate 470,825,010 of NC_086451.1, forward strand.
CGCAAGGGGCTGCGCCTCCTTCATCATCGCACGCCCTTTCATTGTGCAATATTTAACCACTAACAAAGGAATGCAGGTAATACTCCATATAATACAAATATTGAACCCCAGAAAGGCATGCAAGGGTTAAGGGGGCGTAGCCCCTTGCGACGGTGTGAAGAGCGCCCGTAGGGCGCGATGAAGCACCTAGTATATATATATATATATATATAGAAAAGGAACCAATGGCGGCACTCAGAAAGAAAAAGACGACACACCGCTGGATAGGTCCTATCCAGCGGTGTGTCGTCTTTTTCTTTCTGAGTGCCGCCATTGGCTCCTTTTCTGCATGCTTTGCGAGAGGTTGTGCACCAGAACAAGCTGTTTGAAGTTGGTCAGTGAGTGCCGGACAAAGGGTATCTTTATATATATATATATATATATATATATATATCTGCACACAGGGTCGGTTCTAGCCCTTTTGGCGCCCCGGGCGGAAAATAGGGGTGTGACTTCATACAGGGGGCGTGGTCAGTTACGCCCCCTGTAGAGTTGTGCCCCCATTTGTGCCCCCTGTAGAGTAGCGCCGCTTACACAAAAAAAAATTATACTTACTATCCCCGATCCTGATTCCCGACCGCTGCAGACCTCCGCCGGCGCCGCTCCTCTCCTCGGATCTATGGGAGAAACGTCATGACCGCACAGCATAGACAGACACTAGAGGTCAATTATGACCCCTAGCGTCTGTCAGTCCCACAATGCTGTGCGGTGCGAGATGACGTCATCGCGCACCGTACAGCAAAGGTCCTCTCCACGAAGGGAAACTAGACGGGTAACGTCTAGTTCCCTTCACAGCGGGGGACACAGTGGACACAGCGCGGGGCACAGTAGTGGATCTTGCCATGGTGCGGTGCCCTCCGGATGGCGCCGGCGCCCTCCGGAAGGCAGCGCCCCGGGCAAAAGTCCTGCTTGCCCGTGGCAAGATCCGCTACTGTCTGCACAACAAACTTTCCTTCAGATAGGATGCCTGGCTCCCTGCTCTCCTGACTCTCCCAGCTCAGTGAATGGTCTGTGACAGCAGCTCCATCTGAAGGAAGATGGCAGCCATGGGTGCCGAACATACTGCCCCCCATATACCCCACAGATGTCACTTGTCATGTCTGTACCTGTGTCTGTATAGTAATGGTGGCTACGCGTGCACTGGGAGGTCAGGACACACCCCCTTATAAATCCTGTGTTTGCCACTGATCGGGATGCCGCGCGTATTACCAGCATCCTGACCACCGGCATATCACACCCAACTCAGCCACAGTAATAACGCCTATTAAACAGACATAAGGCCCTCAGAGCCGTTACCTCACAGTCAGGTTTGTTATGTACTTCTGTATAGCCAAATATTCACACAAAATAAAAAATTAAAACCTGGATGACTAAAATGAAGTGAAGAGAACATGATGAAAAGACTCGCAGCCATTCCATGCATCACTCGCTGCAAATGTGTCTTTACATTTTCTCTTTAATAACCCCCAATAAAGGAGCAGTCATTATGCAAATGTTCTGCACTAACTCCTGCTCCATTACTTGTTACAAGATAACAATATTGTGTTTCCTGAATTTACAGATTTGGGCAGAATAATTTATAACAAGTGTCGTGAGACTCCCAGAGAAATCTTACTCCTGAATAGATTTATACGCCACAGTTTGTCTAAGTGGAATACCTTGCAATGAAAGTGAGACATTTAAAAATGTATGACGGGGGGGCAGAAGACGGAGGCGGAATTATCCTACTTTCAGCTGCAAAAACCTAAAGAACTTTATTTATTTGTCAATTGCTTTGTTTCTCAAGTGAGTATTTGTAGCCTCTCACTTTAAAATGGCAAGCAACATTATTATTATTATATGTCACACCTAGAGTTCTTTTTTTGCTACTTTTTTTTATTAAAGCAATGAATGTAATGTGCATTACGTACAGGGGACCATAGCACATATTGTAGTACTTTAGCAGCAAACAAATTAAATATAGACTACATGGTTTTATATGAATAATCCTATATAATAAAAGGCTAACAAGGCTCCTCACCTCTATGGAGGGAATTCAGGTGTTGTGCGCCCAGGCAGCCGTTAGATGGCACCCAATGGCGCTGACATTACTGTTATGTTGTTCCGTCATTTTGACAGGCTGGTAGCCAGGGGTGTAGCGAGGGTGGCTTCGGTGGAGCGTGAGCTCTGGGTGCCGGAAAAGTTAGAGGGTGCGCAGCTGCCCGCCACCCCTCTTCCCGTGGGCCACTGTACTGACAGCCGTGGAGCAGAAGAAGCAGAGGGGGTGCACACAGACTCGGAGACAGGGAACAGGGCAGGCCAGAGGCGACAGCAGGAGACACTGACAGCTGGAACATGCCGGAGCTCTGCCCGTCCTCTTTATATGTCTCAGTGTCTGCTTGCAGCTGTGCAGCAGGGTTACTTCTGTCCTGCAGCACCACTCTCTGTCCCAGCTGCTGCAGCACCTCTCTTTCCTGGAAGCTGCAGCACATGTCTCTACTTCAGATGCTGCAGCAGCTCTCTCTGGGTCAGCTTGGGTATCAGGACAGAGTAGGAAACTAGGAAGCCTGATGAGGCTTCTCAGGTAGGAGGAGACTAAGGGGTCTATTTACTAAGCTTTGGATGGAGACAAAGTCGCTGGAGATAATGTACCAGCCAATCAGCTTCTAACTGTCATTTTTCAAACAGCCTGTGGCATATCAGTTAGGAGCAGATTGGCTGGTACTTTATCTCCAGCAACTTTATCTCCATCCAAGGCTTAGTAAATAGACCCCTAAGTATCAGAGGGTTTGCAGTGTATAGACTGGTACTTACAGACTGGAGTGCAATGCCTAGAATGAATTTTGGTTCTTGCAAACTGAAGTGCACTACGTAGAATGGATGCCAGTACTTGCAGACTGACTTGCACTGTGTAGAATGAATACTAGTACTTGCAGACTGACTTGCACTGTGTAGAATGAATACTAGTACTTGCAGACTGACTTGCACTACGTAGAATGGATGCTAGTACTTGCAGACTGAACATAACAGGAATAGAAACACACCAAGGAATAGCAGCTGGTGGCCCAGTAGCAAATCACAGACGTGAAGTTGTACTAGCACTGGACTGCTCACCAGTAAAGCCTTAACTATAGAGCTCCATCTCTTGATAGGCTCCTTGGGTCAGCTGATGCTAGAATAATGTGTGGTTGGTGATCAAAGAGTCAGCTGACAGGAATCAAGATGGCGGCGCCCACGCACCACCAATATGGGAGATAATCCTTGATGAACCACCAGGCAGTTTGTCAGATGCAAGACTCGGTAGATGCCTTATGTAGCCTGTTGGAGTCCCTAAAGGCCAGGAAGTGGCAGCGCTGCATCAGGTAACGGGGCCTGGCAGCCCGATATATGACACTTTAATTTTCTAAAGAAATGGGCACCTCCATCAACTTATCATTAGACTGCATTGTTTTTATTCGTATTGTAATTCTGATATTGCAAATTTATTCATACAAGTACATTACTATATTCACCTTGATTTCTTTGTATTATTTTTAGCAACAACCTTCACATCACAGTAGAAATGCCAGCATATAGTACTTTGCCTTATGAGCATCAAGACAATATTTTTTACACACTAATTAACATTTAGGTGGCAGTCCTGATAATATTACAGTGACATCACCAGGCCTAACAGCAATGTAAAGGTATCTAGATCCGATCTCCTCTGCCGCCACGACGTTTAGGTCCAGTGTTGCATGCATCTTATAGCAGTGTTCATATAGGATGTGTCACGCCTGAGGGCTGGGTCTGACTTGGGTAATCATGGGGAAATTAAGCTGGAGCTGAGGGAACATAGAGGAAGCTGGGATGCTGAATCCAGCTCCTACTCATGGAGCTCTAGGGAAGACTTTGGAAACTACTAGCTAGTGGATTTAGGAGTAACGTTGGTATTCTAAGTAGTGGCTGGCCTGAAGGCATGAACAGGAAATAGCAATAAACTTTATTGTACAGTTACCGGAACAGACTGGAACTGGATTAATGACAGATCTGGAACCGGATTGGTAACTGAACTGGAACCAGACTGGAACCGGATTGGTAACTGAACTGGAACCAGACTGGAACAGGAAATTGACCAGACTGGAAATGGTAAGGCAACCGGACTGGAACTAGAGAGGGACCGGACTGGAACCGGTGAGGCAACCAGACTGGAACCGGAAAGTGACCGGACTGGAACTGGATAGATGACCTGACTTAAACCAGTGAGGCAACTGGACTGGAACTGGAGAGTGACCGGACTGGAACCAGATAGGTGTCGCTAGGAATAAGTTCTTGAGTAACCAGACTGGAACTTAAAGCTAAATCAGAGAAGAGACTTGAAATTAGCCAGGAACTGGACTAGGACGGACTGGAACCGTGCTTACTGCTTATACAAAGTACCATGGAGCTCAGCACAGAGTTGTTACTTCAGCATAAGCAATGTTGTACTGTCCATTTGGGCTAGTCAGGAAGTTCCCTTTATAGTACCGAGTGTTCACTCATTGGAAGCTGCAATCAGCTGGTCTGGGAGCAGCACTGAGTGGCTGAGGAAAGTCAGGTGACTGATTCCAACATGGCTGCGCCCATACTGGTGTTTTGGAGAGAAATCTGGCGCACAGCCTGTGCAACAGAATGCTGGGTGGAAACGCAGAAGTGTGACAGGAAGCTATTAGGTCACAACAATGGAACTATTATTATTTGTGTACAAAAGAGATCCACGAAAACTTCTCTCACAATGGCCTGAATGGCAATTCGCTGGCCCAGGCAATTAAATCCGCCGTAGCCACACAGGCACCCACATTCTATGCTCAGAATTGCAATTCCGATAATTTTCTATGGGGGAGCATTTACCAAGCTCCAGTTGTAGAAATATACCATAGAATGATTTAATAACGTCTACATACAGATAAGGAGATGAATTTTAAAGCAGTTTTTGCTCCTATTTAAAAAATCAAGGTGCCAGTTTTAAAAGTCTGCAGAATTTAGATGTGATTTTCAGGCTATAATTTGCATACTCAACCTGAAGATATTTGATATAGAATCCAATGTATATACTGTAGCCTACATCCCAGCTCTCTGGTAAAATAAACGTTCTTCTGCCACAATAAGAGCACTGAATGGAGCATTGTCAACCTCTCAAACACTTTATAGGAGCATTAAAAACATTAGCCGCATAAAAGGACAAAAGGAAATGCTTCCACCTACCTCTTGTCTGTGTAAAATGAACGCTTTTACAATGTATAATAGGCTATTTCCCAACTCCGTCGCAGCTAGAATCTTTCCCAAAGCAAACTTTATTTCAAAGTGTATTGCCTAGAAACATTTTTTTTTATACATTTACACCAAATGACTCTCTTGTTAACACTTGTATGTATCTAGAATGCCTCCTGTAGGACCGAGTCTACAACACTACTAAACAGACGTGAACAGTCACTTTAACCGTATCGTTTTAAACTGGTAACCAAACTCATAGATACTGTACAACATTATATAATTAAAGCTGATATTGTCCCCCCCCTCCCCCCCACACACACAAAATAATACCCATGTTGTTTTAAATTGATTAGTTTGTGTCATATCATAATAAAGTATATGTGCAAGTAATTATGAAATTAGGTGCAGATGTATTAACCCGGAGGAGTGATAAAGAAGTGATAAAGCAGTGATAAGTGGAATCATTACGGATTTGAAAATTAACAGTTAGGAGCTGATTGGCTGGTGCGTTATCACCTTGCACTTATCACTGCTTTTTCTCATACATCCTAGAGGATGCTGGGGTCCATTTAAGTACCATGGGGTATAAACGGCTCCGCAGGAGCCATGGGCACTTTAAGACTCTTCAAGGGTGTGAACTGGCTCCTCCCTCAGTGCCCCTCCTCCAGACCTCAGTTTAGAATTGTGCCCAGGCAGACTGGATGCACTCCAGGGATGCTCTACTGAGTTTCTCTGAAAGACTTTAAGCATACCTCCCAACTGTCCCGATTTTCGCGGGACAGTCCCGTTTTTTTGGGACTGTCCCGCTGTCCCACCCGCGGGCCACAGTGTCCCGCGGTGGGGGGGGGGGGGTAGTTGGGAGTCTCCTGCACTCGCTGCTCTGCTTAGCAGAGCAGCGGTAAGTAGACGCTGTGCGCATGCGCAGAGCGTCTATTAACTAGAGGCAGAAGGAGAGGGGGCATGCCAGCGGCTCACAGAGCGCTGGGCATGCCCCCAAAGTGCCAAAAACCGGGGGCGTGGCTCGCGATCGCGGGCCGTCCCGCAAAGCCACGCTCCCTTTCCAGAGACCACGCCCCCTTTTTCCGGTGATGTCCCTCCTTGACAGCCACAAAAGTTGGGAGGTATGCTTTAAGTTAGGTTTTTTATTTTCAGGGAGGACTGCTGGCAACAGTCTCCCTGCTTCGTGGGACTTAGGGGGCAGAAGTAGGAACCAACTTCCTAAATAGTTTCATGGCTCTGCTTCTGGCTGACAGGTCACCATTAGCTCCTGAAGGGTACTGAACACTAGCTGCGGCTATGCGCTTACTCCCACAGCCCGCCGTCACCCCCCTTACAGAGCCAGAAGTTAGAAGTCAGGTGAGTGTACGGAAGAGGATCTTCAGTCATCGTGACGGCTAAAAGATACCGCGCAGCGGGCGGGAACGCTGCGCGCCATGCTACCCATCAACACAGGCACAGCAGGGTGCAGGGGGGGGGGGGGGCGCCCTGGGCAGCATGAAACCTACTCAAAACTGGCTAATAAGGGGACATAAGATGCTGAGGCATAATCCTACCCCTGCCAGTATAAAAAATAGTATTGAAATTTCTGAGGGGAAACGCACCATTACAGGGGTGGGGCTTCCGCCTCAGTCAGCCAGCACACTGCTCAGCGCCATTTTTTCTCCTAGCAAGCTGCAGAGAAGAACGCTGGTCCTCCTCCACTTTTGAACCAAGTATCAGGGTGCAAAACAGGGGGGGGGGGGGCACAGTGTAAATTGGTGCTGTATTGTGAATTTATCATTATAAAAGCGCAACAGATCTGTGGGCATTTTGTGTTACACAGGGTTTTTATCACTAGCGCTGAGTTGTGATCTGGCAAATCCTTTCTGTGTCCTTCTGACAGATTTTACTGTGGGTCTGTCCCCTATAAGTCCCGGAGTGTCTCTGGTGTGGTTGTGCACGTGTGTGACATGTCTGAGGCAGGGAGCTCTTCCCCTGAGGGAGCCATTTTAGGGACACAGAGTTGTAATGTGGTGGCGCTTCCGGCACACCACGATCCTGTATGGGTGAAAGAATTAAGTGATAGTGTGAATCATATCAGTAAGAGATTGGATAAGTCTGAGTCTCATGCAGAAAACTGGAGAAAATCAGTGGAAGATGTGATTTTTCATAGTTCTGCTTTTTCATCCACAGGAGACCCCTCTGGGTCACATAAGAGACCATTTGCACAAATAGTACAAACTGATACCGACACGAACTCGGATTCTTTTGTCGACACTAGTGATTCCAGGGGAATAGATCCTAAATTGGCAAAAAGCATTCAATACATGATTGTTGCTATAAAGGAGTTCTTGGAAGTTACGGAAGCCCCTCCTTTACCTCAGTAGAAGGCTCATTTTTATAAGGAAAAGAAAATTAATGTAACTTTCCCTCCTTCTCACGAGCTAAATACTCTCTTTGAGGGAGTTTGGGCAAACCCTGAAAAGAAATTTCAGATTCCCAAAAGAATTCAGGTTGCTTATCCTTTCCCGCCAGAGGACAGGAAAAGGTGGGAGTCATCCCCCCGTTTTAGAAAGTGCCCTGTCTCGATTAACTAAAAAGGTGATTCTCCCTGCACCTGGGACGGCTTCACTAAAGGAGCCGGCAGACCGCAAGTTGGAGACTACGTTAAAATCTATTTATGTGGCCAATGGTACGCTACTCAGGCCCACCATTGCTTGTGCGTGGGTGAGTAGTGCTATCGAAAAATGGTCAGACAACTTGTCATCTGAAATTGACACGATAGATAGAGACGAGATACTCCTAACGTTAGGTCATATCAAAGACGCTGCTGCATACATGCTAGAAGCCATGAAAGATATTGGGCTCTTGGGTTCACTACTATGAAAAACTAAAGCCACTACTATGGCAGTCTCAGCTCGGAGGGCGTTGTGGATTCGCCAATGGAATGCTGACGCAGATTCCAAAAGAAATCTGGAGGCTCTCCCGTACAAAGGGGAGGCCTTGTTTGGAGATGGGCTAGATGCGTTGGTCTCTGCGGCTACCGCAGGTAAGTCGACATTCTTGCCTTATGCTCCTGCGCCGGCAAAAAAGACACATCACTCTCAGATGCAGTCTTTCGGCCCAACAGATACAAAAAGGGTAAAGGTTCCCCTTTCTTTGCAGGTGGAGGGAGAGGAAGAGGAAAAAAGTCCACTGCGTCTCCAGGATCGCAGGAGCAGAAATCAACCCCTGATTCTGCCAAATCTGCAGCATGACGCTGGGGCTCCCTTGCGGGAGTCCGCTCGGGTGGGAGCACGTCTGAAACTTTTCAGTCAGCTCTGGGTTCAATCTGGCCTGGACCCATGGGTCTTGCAAATAGTGTTCCATGGATACAAACTGGAGTTTCAGGACGTCCCCCCATGCCGATTTTTCAAATCGACCTTGCCAGCTTCTCTTCCGGACAGAGAAGTAGTAACAGCTGCAATTCAAAAATTATGTCAGGATCAAGTCATTGTCCTGGTACCCTTGTCGCAACAAGGAGAAGGGTTTTATTCAAGCCTCTTCGTAGTTCCGAAGCCGGACGGCTCGGTCAGACCAATTTTAAACCTGAAATCTCTGAATCTCTACCTGAAAAGGTTCAAGTTCAAGATGGAATCTCTCAGTGCAGTGATTTCCAGTCTGGGGGAAAGGGACTTCATGGTGTCAGTAGACATAAAAGATGCTTACTTACATGTTTCTATTTATCCTCCTCATCAAGCTTATCTGAGATTCGCAGTACAGGATTGCCATTACCAGTTCCAGACGTTGCCGTTCGGACTCTCCAAGGCACCGAGGGTATTCACCAATGTGATGGCAGAGATGATGGTCCTCCTTCAACAACCAGGAATCAATATAATTCCTTACCTGGACGATCTCCTGATAAAAGCGAGATCCAGGGAACGGTTGGTGCAGAACATTGCACTCTCCCTGTCAGTACTCCAACAACACGGTTGGATCATGAATTTTCCAAATTCGCAGTTGGAACCGATGACAAGATTGTCCTTTCTGGGGATGATACTGGACACAGAAGTACAAAGGGTATTTCTTCCAGTAGAAAAGGCTCTGGAAATCCAGAGAATGGTCAAACAAATTCTGAAACCAACAAGAGTGTCGATCCATCAATGCATTCGGTTGTTGGGAAAGATGGTAGCGGCCTACGAGGCCATACAGTTTGGGCGATTCCATGCCAGAGTATTCCAGTGGAACCTGTTGGACAAGTGGTCCGGATCCCACCTACACATGCACCAGAAGATAATCTTGTCCTCCAAAGCCAGGATTTCGCTCCTGTGGTGGCTACACAGTTCTCATCTATTGGAGGGACGCAGGTTCGGGATTCAGGACTGGGTCCTAGTAACCACGGATGCAAGTCTCCGAGGCTGGGGAGCAGTCACACAGGGAAAAAGCTTCCAAGGAAAATGGTCAAGTCAGGAAACCTGTCTTCACATAAACGTTCTGGAATTGAGAGCCATTTACAATGGCCTTCTACAAGCGGTGCATCTTCTTTAAGATCAACCCGTGCAGATCCAGTCGGACAATGTAACAGCAGTCGCGTACATAAACCGTCAGGGCAGAATGAAAAGCAGAGCAGCAATGGCAGAGGTGACAAAGATCCTCCTCTGGGCAGAAAGACATGCAAGAGCTCTGTCAGCAATTTTCATTCTGGGAGTGGACAACTGGGAAGCAGACTTCCTCAGCAGACACGATCTCCATCCAGGAGAGTGGGGCCTCCACCAAGAAGTCTTCGCAGAGGTGACAAGTCTTTGGGGAGTTCCTCAAGTAGACATGATGGCATCTCGTCTCAACAAGAAGCTTCAGAGATATTGTTCCAGGTCAAGAGACCCTCAAGCAATAGCAGTGGATGCACTGGTGTCACAGTGGGTATTTCGGTTGGTGTATGTCTTCCCTCCACTTCCATTAATACCAAAAGTTCTCAAGCTCATAAGAAGAACAAGGGTTCGAGCAATCCTCATTGTCCCAGACTGGCCAAGGAGGGCTTGGTATCCAGATCTTCAGGAGTTGCTCATAGAAGATCCTCGGCCTCTTCCTTTTCGCGAGGACCTGCTGCAGCAGGGGCCGTGTGTGTATCAAGACTTACCGCGGCTACGTTTGACGGCATGGCTGTTGAGCGCCGGATCCTAGCCCAAAAGGGTATTCCCAAAGAAGTCATCCCCACTCTTATTCAGGCCAGGAAAGGAGTAACGTCTAGATATTACCACCGTATTTGGAGAAAATATGTGTCTTGGTGTGAATCCAAGAAGGCTCCTACGGAAGAGTTTCAGTTGGGACGTTTTCTCCATTTTCTGCAGGCGGGTGTGGATGCGGGCCTAAGATTGGGTTCAATCAAGGTCCAGATTTCGGCCTTATCAGTTTTCTTTCAAAAACAATTGGCCTCCCTTCGAGAAGTTCAGACGTTCGTGAAAGGGGTGCTGCACATCCAACCTCCATTTGTGCCTCCGGTGGCACCATGGGACCTTAATGTGGTGTTGCAGTTCCTTCAATTGGATTGGATTGAACCTCTACAGGAGATAGAATTGAAGTTCCTCACTTGGAAAGTGGCCATGCTATTGGCCTCGGCATCTGCAAGGCGGGTGTCTGAGTTGGGGGCCTTGTCTCACAAGACCCCTTACCTGATCTTCCATGAAGATAGGGCAGAGTTGAGAACTCGCCAACAATTTCTTCCGAAGGTGGTTTCGTCTTTCCATATAAACCAACCTATTGTGGTGCCAGGGACTACTGACACCTTCACTGCGTCAAAGTCTCTTGATGTGGTTAGAGCTTTGAAAATTTATGTCGCAAGAACAGCTCGGATACGGAAAACAGAGGCTCTGTTTGTCCTGTATGCTCCCAACAAGATTGGGTGTCCTGCTTCTAAGCAGACCATTGCGCGCTGGATCAGAGGGACGATTCAGCATGCTCGTTCCATGGCAGGATTGCTGATACCGTAGTCTGTAAATGCCCATTCTACTAGAAAGGTGGGCTCATCCTGGGCGGCTGCCCGTGGGGTCTCGGCATTACAGCTTTGCCGAGCAGCTACTTGGTCAGGGGCAAACACGTTTGCAAAGTTTTACGAATTTGACACCTTGGCTGATGAGGACCTCAAGTTTGGTCAATCGGTGCTGCAGGGTCATCCGCACTCTCCCGCCCGTACTGGAGCTTTGGTATAACCCCATGGTACTGAAGGAGAAAAGGATTTACAGGTAGGTATTAAAATCCTGTTATTCCTTCTCCAGGAGTAATACATCTTAATGTTAAGAAGCATCTGATGACTCACCGGAAGGGCTGTGCGTGCCACTGCTACGTCTGAAGATGCAGTGCCGGATCACTTGCATGAACATCGGACATTTGCGGAAGGAGCAAACTATGGCATCGCCAGTCCCAGAATACGATGGCGACACGCCCCCATTTTTGGGAATGCTACTCAGCTCACCCCACCCCATACCTCCAAATACCCGCTGCCTGTCAATCAGGCTGCAGGTCAGGAGACATTGGGCCTAATTCAGACCTGATTGTAGCCGCGCAAAATTTTGCACTGCTATGATCAGCAACCCTGACATGCGGGGGGACGTAAATCTCTGCAACAGACCCAAAATGCTTTGGCACTCATTCCGAGTTGATTGCTCGCTAGCTACTTTTTGCAGAGCAACGATCAGATAGTCGCCGCCTCTAGGGGAGTGTATTTTCACTTTGCAAGTGTCCGAACGCTTGTGCAGCCGAGCGGGATGAAAAAGTTTTTTGCAGTTTCAGAGTAGGTCTGAACTTACTCAGCCCTTGTGATCACTTGTCCAGACCCGGAATTGAGGTCAAACACCCGCCCTGCAAACACCTGGACACGCCTGCATTTTCCCTACCACTCCCAGAAAACGGTCAGTTGACACCCATAAACGCCCTCTTCCTGTCAATCTCCTTGCGATCGGCTGTGCGAATGGATTCATCGCTAGAAGCATTGCACAGCAACGATGCTGTTTGTACCCGTACGACGCGCGTGCAGTAGTATCCTGATCGCTGTGCTGCGAAAACGGCAGCGAGCGATCAACTCGGAATGAGGGCCTTTATTCAATGAAAGACTGTCCACTGTGGCTATGTAAATGTGTGAATAATTAGTACCCTGCTAAATAGATATATCATAGACATATTAGTACAATTAGATCTTACTTAACTTGGAAGCAATTCTAAATGTGGGCAGATCTTATGGTTTTTTGTTTTTTTTTAGCAAGCTGCGCGTGATTCGCGACTAGGGATGAGCGGGTTCAGTACCCTGAGAACCGAACCCCCCCGAGCTCGGGACTTCCCACCAGACTCAGAAACCAGAACGAGGCAAGACGTCATCATCCCGCTGTCGGATTTTTGCAGGCTTTGGATTCCATATAAACAGCCGCACATCGCCGCCATTTTCACTCCAGACTTGGAGAGTGAGGGAGACAGACCTCTGTCTCTCTGTGGGTGATAGCGTGGGGTTAGTGTGTGCTCTGTTGGGGTGCTGCTGCAGCCACTGTGGTGTATCTGTGCTGTGTTAGGGGTGCTGTCCTGGCTGTCACTGTGTTGTACAGGGGGCAGGGGCGCTGTGAAATATAGGGGTGCTGATGTCTTAATAACATTACACTGGCCCTGTCTTCTATAAAAGTTTGGGTGCAGTTAAAAATTAAAAGCACACTGTTCCTGTATGATGTGAAATATAGGGGTGCTGATGTCCTAATAACATTATACCGGCCCTGTATGTTGTATATATTCAGAGGTGCTGCTGCTGTTAAAATAACATTACACTGGTCCTGTATGCTGTAAGAATACAGGGGCGCTGTGAAAATAAAGGGGCACTATTCTGTGTGCTGTAATAATAAAGGGGTGCTGTCCTGCGAAACGGAGAACAACAATTTGGAGGAAAAAATAGTGGAAGATCAGGAACCACTTCCAGTTCCTAGTACTAGTGCTGAAGCTGCTTCTGCCACCAGTCATGACATTGACGATACTATTCCATCAACGTCATCTGCTAAGGCCGATGCCCAATGTCATAGAGGGCGTGTAAAATCCTAGAAGCAAAAATTCATAATCAGAAAAAAAAGAAATTATCTGATGAGAAACGTATAATTGGCAATATGCCATTCACTACACGAAGTGGCAAGGAAAGACTAAGGCCTTGGCCTATGCTCATGACTGGTGGCTCAGCTTCTCATGCTTAGCTTAGCCATCCAGCAACCTCGGTGCACCTCTTTTTTTCTTTGCATCATGTGATGTTTGGGGCCTAGTTTTTAAATCTGCCATCCTGTCTGCCACTGCAGTGCCACTCCTAGATGGGCCAGGTGTTTGTGCCGCACACTTGTGTCGCTTAGCTCAGTCATACAGCTACCTCGGTGCAACCTTTTGGCCTAAAAACAATATTGTGAGGTGTGAGGTGTTCAGAATAGACTGGGAATGAGTGGAAATGAATGTTATTGAGGTTAATAATACCGTAGGATCAAAATTACCCCCAAATTCTGTGATTTTTGCTGTTTTTGTGGTTTTTTCAAAAATCATCCAGATCCAAAACCAAAACTCGAAAGGGTGGTTTTGGCCAAACCAATCCAGATCCAAAACACGAGCGAGGATCCAGATCCAAAACCAACACACAAAAAGTGCCCGCCGCACATCTCTAGTCGCGGCCTGGATATACATCTTAGAGTAATGATGGACAAGTCCTGCAGATGTCTTTGCCACCAGAAGCCCAATATAGAAGACCCAGCTGCCACAGTATTTTATTTTTATTTTTCTCATCTCAACTACTTATTACAGCAAGGTCTTGATTGGGTTTTTGGGAGTAGCCATACAAACGCCCCAGGCCACCATGCACAATGCTTGGTGGCCTGAAGCTTGGTGGCCTGGTGTCCTGAGGATGCCGATGTAATGGACATCGCCAGTGGACACTAGAGAGCAGTGGGAATGTAATATCTGCTGTAATATATCATGTTTTGCTAGCTTGCAGTCCGATGGAGGAATATTTGGTGGATGCCAGGATAATGCTTGCTACTGCCAACCGTAATGTTTGGTGGAGGAGGAACAATAATCTGGGGCTGTTTTTCATGGTTTGGCCGGGGTCCCTTAATTGCAGTGACAGGATTCTTATTTATTATTTGCAGACCATCTGGGGTAGGTGCAAATTCTGGATGCCGGTGGATGATGACAACGATGGCGATGATGACAGTGGTGGTGGTGGTGGTGATGGTTCCAAGCATCATTTGTGGTTGGCAGTTTGCAAATGTATCGCTGATCCTTATGTTGTACGTGCTGTCTTCATCATTTGCACATTTGCACATATATTGGAATTGTTTGTGAGGTTTGTCCATTGGTTTTTTCCATGAGAGATGTTTTTGTTGAATGAAATTGCTTTTTAAAGTTTTGTTTTTGTTTGCCCAATATAGAATGCAGATTTTACAAGCAAAAGTAATGGTTAAAAACATGGATGTAAGTGCGTGATATATGTCTGATCTACACTGGGCACCTATACAAGTACTACTGCTGCCAGACTGCAATGTGGATGCCTTAGCATACAGTATGTATGTAAATGCGCCTTTTATACAGTATGTGCCGCTCTTTTTGCATAAACCATGTCCATTTTGTGACCATTTCTGCACCAGGACTCTGTTGTATAGATACAAAGATGTGACCATCAACATCCACACAACAATAACACACCAGTCTCATGCGATGAGCATCGACATACCTCCTAAAACTCACTTATTAACCAAACTAAGTAGCCTAACTATAATGTTAACATTCTGACAATGTCGGCACATCACTTGTCGACATTTTAGCAATGTCAACATCATAGCTGTGTG
Source organism: Pseudophryne corroboree (assembly GCF_028390025.1). Taxonomy (NCBI): domain Eukaryota; kingdom Metazoa; phylum Chordata; class Amphibia; order Anura; family Myobatrachidae; genus Pseudophryne; species Pseudophryne corroboree. The sequence goes on from NC_086451.1 coordinate 470,840,066, forward strand.
ATTGTCAACCTTTTAACTACATCCCCTACACCCTGGGCAGCCAACAGGGGGGGGGGGGGGGGTCTATGGGGACTGGTGTCCCGGGCCATTACAGAGAGGGGGGCCCACCCCTGGCTCCTACCACCAATACCTGTAGAACTTCTTAATACAAGCCTTCCCTGCGCATCAGCTCCCTGAACCGTTCCTGTAGGTCCACCTATATGTCATATCACAATGTATGACATCACACAGGCTGGAGCGGCGCTGCATAATTTATTTAAAAAAAATTTTTTTTGGGGGGGTGCAGTCTCTTTTGTCAGTCCCGTGCCCCACAATCTCTGATGGCAGCCCTGCCTACACCAGTTGTATTTATGTCACAGGCCTAGGTCTGAGGTACACATGGACCATATTTTTAGTTCTCAGTGCGAGGAAAGCAGAGTAGCCACAAGACCTCAGAGATCAATGAGGGAGACACGAGGCACCACACTAGGTTTTGGACACAAGGGTGGTCATTCCGAGTTGATCACTCGAGAGCAGTTTGTAGCAGTCGTGCAAATGCTATGCCGCCGCCCTCTGGGAGTGTATTTTAGCTTAGCAGAAGTGCGAACGAAAGGATCACAGAGCGGCTACAAAAAAATTGTGCAGTTTCAGAGTAGCTTCAGACCTACTCAGCGCTTGCGATCACTTCAGATTATTCAGTTCCTGTTTTAACATCACGAACACGTCCTGCATTCGCCTAGCCACGCCTGCATTTTTCCTGGCATGCCTGCGTTTTTTCGAACACTCCCTGAAAACGGTCAGTACACACCCAGAAATGTCCTCTTCCTGTCAATCACTCTGCGCCCAGCAGTGCGACTGAAATGCTTTGCTAGAACTTGTGTAAAACTGCATCGGCCGTTGTGAAAGTAAGTCGCGTGTGCTCATTGCGTCGCATACGTATGCGCAGAAGTGCCTCTTTTTTGCCTGATCGCTGCGCAGCAAACGAAAACAGCTAGCGAACAACTCGGAATAACCACCAATAGGTGAGGAGATGCGTTGGTCATCTTCCCCACAATGCAGGTGCACTTTGTAGAACACGAATTTGATGATACAATCTCTGTAGTAACTCTTGGAAAGGTCACCACACACACATTAACATTTATTTTTAATTGAAGAAGTTTGGTGTGAAAACGAACACGAATGTGATGTCTCTTTCATTGTCCCAGGCTTGGTACTGCGAGGAGTGGACGACGGAGGCTGTAAATGTGGGCAGCTTGTTTTCTATCCGAGCATTTCCTTTATCTCTGCGTTAACAATAGCCTTTGCAATCCAACATGCCCTATGAAATATTACTGATGCCTCTCACAGTGTTTACTGTAAAATGACTTCATTAAGTATGACCTTTTCTGGAGAAATCAATAACTAATTTACAACACAATTGTCTGGCGAGGGATAAGTGTTTTGTGTGTATTATTGTCTATATTTTCCATTTAAAGTAATGCAAAAACACACTGGAATGGAGACAAGATTTCATCACTGTAAAACGCAATAAGAATCTCCTGCTGCTGGATGAGGGGAAATTTGCAATGGAAATCAGTACAATATGTTTTATGGAGTGAACTTAAGATCCCTCAGCATGGTGTAAGATTGGGAATCAGTAATCAGAGTTATTGAAGAAGAGGTATCAAAGCTTAATAGGAGAAAGGATTTTTTTCCAGAATATAAGTTCCATGAAATTAATATGGAGAGAACCATATTTCAGGCCTGGAAATTATAATATCATTACATGGTAGGAACAGTACTGGAATAGGCTTGTAGTATTATGCTGAAAGACAGAAAGAAATTGAATTTTTTTAAGTAAAAATACTAAAGCTTTTTTTTACATAAATAATGGTGTTTTTTTTTACAAAATCAGTGCAAATAAAAATGTATTGCAACTAGTGATGTGCACCGGAAATTTTTCGGGTTTTGTGTTTTGGTTTTGGATTCGGTTCCGCGGCCGTGTTTTGGATTCGGACGTGTTTTGGCAAAACCTCCCTGAAAATTTTTTGTCGGATTCGGGTGTGTTTAGGATTTGGGTGTTTCTTTCACAAAAACCCCTCAAAAACAGCTTAAATCATAGAATGTGGGGGTCATTTTGATCCCATAGTATTATTAACCTCAATAACCATAATTTCCACTCATTTACAGTCTATTCTGAACACCTCACAAAATTATTTTTAGTCCTAAAATTTTCACCGAGGTCGCTGGATGGCTAAGCTAAGCGACCCAAGTGGCCGACACAAACACCTGGCCCATCTAAGAGTGGCACTGCAGTGTCAGACAGGATGGCACTTCAAAAAATAGTCCCCAAACAGCACATGATGCAAAGAAAAATGCAAGAAAAAAGAGGTGCAAGATGGAATTGTCCTTGGGCCCTCCCACCTACCCTTATTTTGTATAAACAGGACATGCACACTTTAACGAACCCATCATTTCAGCGACAGGGTCTGCCACACGACTGTGACTGAAATGACTGGTTGGTTTGGGTCCCCACCAAAAAAAGAAGCAATCAAGCTCTCCTTGCACAATCTGGCTCTACAGAGGCAAGATGTCCACCTCCTCCTCATCGTCCGATTCCTCACCCCTTTCACTGTGTACATCCCCTTCCTCACAGATTATTAATTCGTCCCCACTGGAATCCACCATCTCAGGTCCCTGTGTACTTTCTGGAGGCAATTGCTGGTGAATGTCTCCACGGAGGAATTGATTATAATTCATTTTGATGAACATCATCTTCTCCACATTTTCTGGAAGTAACCTCGTACGCCGATTGCTGACAAGGTGAGCGGCTGCACTAAACACTCTTTCGGAGTACACACTGGAGAGGGGGCAACTTAGGTAAAATAAAGCCAGTTTGTGCAAGGGCTTCCAAATTGCCTCTCTTTCCTGCCAGTATACCTACGGACTGTCTGACGTGCCTACTTGGATGCGGTCACTCATATAATCCTCCACCATTCTTTCAATGGTGACAGAATCATATACAGTGACAGTAGACGACATGTCAGTAATCGTTGGCATGTCCTTCAGTCCGGACCAGATGTCAGCACTTGCTCCAGACTGCCCTGCATCACCGCCAGCGGGTGGGCTCGGAATTCTTAGCCTTTTCCTCGCAGCCCCAGTTGCGGGAGAATGTGAAGGAGGAGCTGTTGTCGGGTCACGTTCCGCTTGACTTGACAATTTTCTCACCAGCAGGTCTTTGAACCTCTGCAGACTTGTGTCTGCCGGAAAGAGAGATACAACGTAGGTTTTAAATCTAGGATCGAGCACGGTGGCCAAAATGTAGTGCTCTGATTTCAACAGATTGACCACCCGTGAATCCTGGTTAAGCAAATTAAGGGCTCCATCCACAAGTCCCACATGCCTAGCTGAATCGCTCTGTTTTAGCTCCTTCTTCAATCTCTCCAGCTTCTTCTGCAAAAGCCTGATGAGGGGAATGACCTGACTCAGGCTGGCAGTGTCTGAACTGACTTCACGTGTGGCAAGTTCAAAGGGTTGCAGAACCTTGCACAACGTTGAAATCATTCTCCACTGCGCTTGAGTCAGGTGCATTCCCCCTCCTTTGCCTATATCGTAGGTAGCTGTATAGGCTTGAATGGCCTTTTGCTGCTGCTCCATCCTCTGAAGCATATAGAGGGTTGAATTCCACCTCGTTACCACCTCTTGCTTCAGATGATGGCGGGGCAGGTTCAGGAGCGTTTGCTGGTGCTCCAGTCTTCGGCACGCGGTGGCTGAATGCCGAAAGTGGCCCACAATTCTTCGGGCCACCGACAGCATCTCTTGCACGCCCCTGTCATTTGTTAAATAATTCTGCACCACCAAATTCAATGTATGTGCAAAACATGGGACGTGCTGGAATTTGCCCACATGTAATGCACGCACAATATTGGTGGCGTTGTCCGATGTCACAAATCCCCAGGAGAGTCCAATTGGGGTAAGCTATTCTGCGATGATGTTCCTCAGTTTCCGTAAGAGGTTGTCAGCTGTGTGCCTCTTATGGAAAGCGGCGATACAAAGCGTAGCCTGCCTAGGAACGAGTTGACGTTTGCGAGATGCTGCTACTGGTGCCGCCGCTGCTGTTCTTGCTGCGGGAGGCAATACATCTACCCAGTGGGCTGTCACAGTCATATAGTCCTGAGTCTGCCCTGCTCCACTTGTCCACATGTCCGTGGTTAAGTGGACATTGGGTACAACTGCATTTTTTAGGACACTGGTGACTTTTTTTCTGACGTCTGTGTACATTTTCGGTATCGCCTGCCTAGAGAAATGGAACCTAGATGGTATTTGGTACCGGGGACATAGTACCTCAAGCAATTCTCTAGCTCCCTGTGAATTAACGCTGGATACTGGATACATGTTTAACACCACCGAAGCTGCCAAGACCTGAGTTATCCGCTTTGCAGCAGGATGACTGCTGTGATATTTTATCTTCCTCGCAAAGGACTGTTGGACAGTCAATTTCTTACTGGAAGTAGTACAAGTGGTCTTCCGACTTCCCCTCTGGGATGACAATCGACTCCCAGCAGCAACAACAGCAGCACCACCAGCAGCTGTAGGCGTTACACTCAAGGATGCATCGGAGGAATCCCAGGCAGGAGAGGACTCGTCAGACTTGACAGTGACATGGCCTGCAGGACTATTGGCTTTCCTGTCTAAGGAGGAAATTGACACTGAGGGAGTTGATGGTGTGGTTTGCAGGAGCTTGGTCACAAGAGGAAGGGATTTACAGTGGGGATTGAAAGTTTGGGCACCCCAGGCAAAAATTCATTTTAATGTGCAAAAAGAAGCCAATGAAAGATGGAAAAATCTCCAAAAGGCATCAAATTACAGATTAGACATTCTTATAACATGTCAAAAAAAGTTTGATTTTATTTCCATCATTTACACTTTCAAAAGAACAGAAAACAAAAAATGGCGTCTGCAAAAGTTTGGGCACCCTGCAGAGTTAATACCTTGTACTGCCCCCTTTGGCAAGTATCACAGCTTGTAAATGCTTTTTGTAGCCAGCCAAGAGTCTTTCAATTCTTGTTTGAGGTATCTTCGCCCATTCTTCCTTACAAAAGTCTTCCAGTTCTTTGAGATTCTTGGGCTGTCTATGAAGCACTGCTCTTTTAAGGTCTATCCATAGATTTTCAGTTATGTTGAGGTCAGGAGATTGTGAAGGCCATGGCAAAACCTTCAGTTTACGCCTCTTGATGTAATCCACCGTGGATTTTGAGGTGTGTTTAGGATCATTATCCATTTGTAGAAGCCAGCCTCTCTTTAACTTCAGCTTTTTCACAGATGGTATCAAGTTAGCGTCCAAAATTTGCTGGAATCTTATTGAATCCATTTTTCCTTCTACTCGTGAAATGTTTCCTGTGCCACTGGCTGCAATACAACCCCAAAGCATGATTGATCCACCCCCATGCTTAACAGTTGGACAGAGGTTCTTTTCATTAAATTCTGTGCCCTTCCTTCTCCAAACGTACCTTTGCTCATTCCGGCCAAAAAGTTCGATTTTAACCTCATCGGTCCACAGAACTTTGGCCCTCATTCCGAGTCGTTCGCTCGTTCTTTTTTTTCGCATCGCAGTGAAAATCAGCTTAGAGCGCATGCGCAATGTTCGCACTGCGACTGCGCTAAGTAATTCTGCTATGAAGAAAGGATTTTTACTCACGGCTTTTTGTTCGCACCGGCGAACGTAGTGTGATTGACAGGAAATGGGTGTTACTGGGCGGAAACACAGCGTTTTATGGGCGTGTGGCTGAAAACGCTACCGTTTCCGGAAAAAACGCAGGAGTGGCCGGAGAAACGGGGGAGTGTCTGGGCGAACGCTGGGAGTGTTTGTGACGTCAAACCAGGAACGACAAGCACTGAACTGATCGCACAGGCAGAGTAAGTCTGGAGCTACTCTAAAACTGCTAAGTTTTTTTGTTCGCAATATTGCGTAAACTTCGTTCGCACTTTTAAGATGCTAAGATACACTCCCAGTAGGCGTAGACTAAGCGTGTGTAACTCTGCTAAATTCGCCTTGCGACCGATCAACTCGGAATGAGGGCCTTTATTCCAAAATGCATCAGGCTTGTCTATATGTTCATTTGCAAACTTCAAACGCTGATTTTTGAGGTGAGGGCGTAGAAGAGGTTTTCTTCTGATGACTCTTCCATGAAGACCATATTTGTACAAGTATCTCTTTATAGTGGAATAGTGTACCACAACTCCAGTGTCTGCCAGATCTTCCTGGAGGGATCGTGCAGTCAAACGTGGATTTTGACTTGCTTTTCTCACAATCCTGCGAGCTGTTCTGTCTGATATTTTTCTTGGTCTTCCAGATCTTGCTTTAACTTCCACTGTTCTTGATGACTGCCATTTCTTAATTAAATTCCGAACAGAGGATATGGGCATCTGATAACACTTTTCTATCTTCTCATAGCCTTCTCCTGCTTTGTGAGCATCAACAATTCTCAGTTTCAGTGTTCTACACAACTGCTCAGAGGAACCCATGGTGCTGATTGTTGGAGCAAGGTCAGATGAGTCAGGGATTTTAAAACCTTTGAGATTGACATCACCTGGTCTTTCCAGACGATGATTGAGAACAATCCATGACACTGCCAGGTTTCAGCTGTCCAAAGGGGGCAGTACAAGGTATTAACTCTGCAGGGTGCCCAAACTTTTGCAGACGCCATTTTTTGTTTTCTGTTCTTTTGAAAGTGTAAATGATGGAAATAAAATCAAACTTTCTTTGACATGTTATAAGAATGTCTAATCTGTAATTTGATGCCTTTTGGAGATTTTTCCATCTTTCCTTGGCTTCTTTTTGCACATTAAAATTAATTTTTGCCTGGGGTGCCCAAACTTTCAATTCCTATTGTAGTTGTCAGTGGACTGCTTCCGCGGTCACCCAAAGTTTTTGAACTTGTCAATGACTTCTGATGAATGCTCTCCAGGTGACGTATAAGGGAGGATGTTCCTAGGTGGTTAACGTCCTTACCCATACTTATTACAGCTTGACAAAGGCAACACACGGCTTGACAAATGTTGTCCGCATTTCTGTTAAAATAATTCCACACCGACGAGGTGATTTTTTTTGTAATTTGACCAGGCATGTCAATGGCCATATTCGTCCCACGGACAACAGGTGTCTCCCCGGGTGCCTGACATAAACAAACCACCTCACCATCAGAATCCTCCTTGTCAATTTCCTCCTCAGCACTAGCAACACCCATATCCTCATCCTGGTGAACTTCAACAGTGACATCTTCAATTTGACTATCAGGAACTGGACTGCGGGTGCTCCTTCCAGCACTTGCAGGGGGCGTGCAAATGGTGGAAGGCGCCACCTCTTCCCGTCCAGTGTTGGGAAGGTCAGGCATCGCAACTGACACAATTGGACTCTCCTTGGGGATTTGTGATTTAGAAGAACGCACAGTTTCATTGCTGTGCTTTTGCCAGCTTAAGTCTTTTCATTTTTCTAGCGAGAGGATGAGTGCTTCCATCCTCATGTGAAGCTGAACCACTAGCCATGAACATAAGCCAGGGCCTCAGCCGTTCCTTGCCACTCCGTGTCGTAAATGGCATATTGGCAAGTTAACGCTTCTCATCAGACGCTTTTAATTTTGATTTTTGGGTCATTTTACTGAACTTTTGTTTTTTGGATTTTACATGCTCTCTACTATGACATTGGGCATCGGCCTTGGCAGACGACGTTGATGGCATTTCATCGTCTTGGCCATGACTAGTGGCAGCAGCTTCAGCACGAGGTGGAAGTGGATCTTGATCTTTCCCTATTTTAACCTCCACATTTTTGTTCTCCATTTTTTAATGTGTGGAATTATATGCCAGTAATATATCAATAGCAATGGCCTACTGTACCGTACTGCTATATATTATATACTGGTGGTCAGCAAAATTATGCACTGTCCTCCTACTATATTTACTGCGCACTACTAAAATGCACCACAGGTATGGATGGATAGTATACTTGACGACACAGAGGTAGGTAGAGCAGTGGCCTACTGTACCGTACTGCTATATATTATATACTGGTGGTGAGCAAAATTATGCACTGTCCTCCTACTATATAAACTACGCATAACTAAAATGCACTCTAGGTATGGATGGATAGTATACTTGATGACACAGAGGTAGGTAGAGCAGTGGCCTACTGTACTGTACTGCTATAAATTATATACTGGTGGTCAGCAAAATTATGCACTGTCCTCCTACTATATATACTGCGCACAACTAAAATGCACCACAGGTATGGATGGATAGTATACTTGACGACACAGAGGTAGGTAGAGCAGTGGACTACTGTACCGTACTGATATAATACTGGTGGTCACTGGTCAGCAAAATTCTGCACTGTCCTCCTACTATATAATACTGGTGGTCACTGGTCAGCAAAATTCTGCACTGTCCTCCTACTATACACTACAATGCAACACAGATATGGAGCGTTTTTTAGGCAGAGAACGTATAATACTGGTGGTCACTGGTCAGCAAAATTCTGCACTGTCCTCCTACTATATAATACTGGTGATCACTGGTCATCAAAATTATGCACTGTCTTCCTACTATATACTACAATGCAGCACAGATATGGAGCGTTTTTCAGGCAGAGAACGTAGATATTTTCAGCACACTGAGCACGGATATTTGCAAGCACACTGAGCACAGATATTTGCAGCACACTGAGCACAGATATTTGCAGCACACTGAGCACAGATATTTGCAGCACACTGAGCACAGATATTTGCAGCACACTGAGCACAGATATTTGCAGCACACTGAACACAACTGAGAGCGTCCTCTCACTATCATCTCCAATGCTCGAGTGAAAATGGCGGCGACGCGCGGCTCCTTATATAGAATACGAATCTCGCGAGAATCCGACAGCGGGATGATGATGTTCGGGCGCACTCGGGTTAACCGAGCAAGGCGGGAGGATCCGAGTCTGCCTCGGAACCGTGTAAAATGGGTGAAGTTCGAGGGGGTTCAGATCCCGAGGAACCGAACCCGCTCATCTCTAATTGTAACCACAACTACCAATCAGAAGCCATAACAGGAACTTCAACAATTATATCACAATTGGAGTTGGACATCCAGGCTGACTAGGAAAACAAGTTGCAATTTCTGAATTAAAGCCTCCAATTTTTAATACTTAGCTGCCTTTGTCTGTGAGCCTAGTGGCCCATTCAAGAGCATCATTCCTCAAGCCGGGTGAACATAATGTACTTGCTGCTTTCTTCTGTAGCATAAATGTAGACTATGTGCTTGTAAATAATTATAATAAGATAGAGAGACACAGGTCATTATCTGCACGTCATTTCCTGCAGGAACTGATCTGACCCGTTGCTTACAATTCTGAGAAAATTCAAACAAAATGTTGAAAGAAAGAAACAATCCAATGGTTTTCATGCTGGGCCGAATCACTATGGGGGTAATTCCAAGTTGATCGCAGCAGGAATTCTGTTAGCAATTGGGCAAAACCATGTGCACTGCAGGGGAGGCAGATGTAACATGTGCAGAGAGAGTTAGATTTGGGTGTGGTGTGTTCAATCTGCAATCTAATTTGCAGTGTAAAAATAAAGCAGCCAGTATTTACCTTGCACAGAAATAAAATAACCCACCCAAATCTAACCCTTTCTGCACATGTTATATCTCCCCCCCCTGCAGTGCACATGGTTTTGCCCAACTGCTAAAAAATTTCCTGCTGCGATCAACTTGGAATTACCCCCTATGTCAGGAAAAATGTCACAAACAAAATCAGAAATCTGTAAAAGTCCATTTTCATTGTTACACTGAAAATAATAGAATTGAGTTTTTCGGCAGATAAATTTGTCAGAATTGCATGAATTTATGATTGCACATGGGTAGCAAAGTGTCAAGAATTCAGGAATACACAGTTATTGTTAGGAAGCACCTGTATTCTGGAAGCAGACACGAGGTGGTTGGCGCGACCCAGAACATAGGCGCGGAGTCTAATCCTGCCTGGGTCACCTGATATCTGCACAGGAGTCCACAAGGTATTAACAGGATAATTTACCTGGAGAAATGCAGCTGGTAAGGCAGGGGTTAATTGCAGAGTGACTGACACAGCAGGGCTAATGGCAGAGGTTTGATGAGAGCTGAGCTGGGTCACAGAGGGAAACTTAAACTTGAAGGCTGTAAGTTCTGGATAGCAGAGCTGGAATTTGGCAGGATTCACAGGGGTTTGTTTGGAGTCTGGATACAGAATTGCAGGTACTGAATGGAGATGAACTTGCAGAAAGGTCTGAGTGATTAGACTGCTGTTTGCAAAACTGGACAGGTGCAGGATTACTGAGGCAAGGTGCAGGACTGGCTGGAATGGTGCACAGATATTTTTTCATACATCTTTGCTGCATTCACGCCAAACAGCCCCACTTGGAATCTTAAAAAACAGGGCATATTTGTTGCTTCTCTTTTGCTAAAATTTCATCTTAGTGGCAACGTAATGTGACTAGGATGCACAAGGAGACTGTGCTGATTAATTTGAAAAATGACACTTGTATATTGTGTGTGACTGAGACTGTATACGGAGCAGAACAGAACTTGTATTGGAAAAAAGCTGCGTATGCTACTGTACATTGACTTTTTTTTCCACAGGGGCAGTCATTTACTGTATATTGAATGACTGCCCCTTTAAAAAAAAGTCCAAGTCTGGCCAGCATCCATCATCATGCGGTGGGTTAGGATGAGAGCTAGAAGTCTTTAAACAAAGAAGTGCATCTAGAACCCATTTGAAGCTTTGTAGAGAGCTGGATAGTTTGAAAGAAAGAGAGTTCCTGTAGCAGAGAAGAGCATGGGCAAAATCTTCGAGGCAGGATTTGGAGGAAGTAATCATTTTGGAGGAAAATCAGCGTTCATTTGTGGAGCAGAGTGGTTAAGCAAAAGTAGGAAGGGAGATATGGTCAGAAATGTCAATAGAAGAGGATTGGGTGAGGGATTTTTAAGTGATTATGAGGAGTTTGCATTGGGTTGTGAAGGGGAAGGGAAGCCAGTGTAGGGCTTGTAGGAGAGGATGATGCAATAGGCAGCAGCATTTAGGACTGATTAGAGTGGAGAGAGGTGGTAGACAAGAAGTCCTTATAAGAAGGTTACAGTAGTCCAATCTAGTGATGAGCGGGTTCGGATCCTCGGGATCCGAACCCCCCTGAACTTTACCCATTTTACATGGTTCCGAGGCAGACTCGAATCCTCCCGCCTTGCTCGGTTAACCCGAGCGCGCCCGAACATCATCATCCTGCTGTCGGATTCTCGCGAGATTCGTATTCTATATAAGGAGCCGCGCGTCGACGCCATTTTCACTCATGCTTTGGAGATGATAGCGAGAGGACGTGGCTGCGTTCTCTCAGTTTCTGTGTTCAGTGTGCTGCAAATATCTGTGCTCAGTGTGCTGAAAATATCTACGTTCTCTGCCTGAAAAACGCTCCATATCTGTGCTGCATTGTAGTATATAGTAGGAGGACAGTGCAGAATTTTGCTGTGACCACTAGTATATATATATAGCAGTACGGTACAGTAGTCCATTGCTCTACCTCTGTGTCGTCAAGTATACTATGCATCCATACCTGTGCTGCATTTTAGTTGTGCGCAGTATATAGTAGGAGGACAGTGCAGAATTTTGCTGTAACCACCAGTATATATATAGCAGTACGGTACAGTAGTCCACTGCTCTACCTCTGTGTCATCAAGTATACTATGCATCCATACCTGTGCTGCATTTTAGTTGTGCGCAGTATATAGTAGGAGGACAGTGCAGAATTTTGCTGACCACCAGTATATATATAGCAGTACGGTACAGTAGTCCACTGCTCAACCTCTGTGTCGTCAAGTATACTATGCATCCATACCTGTGCTGCATTTTAGTTGTGCGCAGTATATAGTAGGAGGACAGTGCATAATTTTGCTGACCACCAGTATATATATATATATATATAGCAGTACGGTACAGTAGTCCACTGCTCAACCTCTGTGTCGTCAAGTATACTATGCATCCATACCTGTGCTGCATTTTAGTTGTGCGCAGTATATAGTAGAAGGACAGTGCAGAATTTTGCTGACCACCAATATATATATAGCAGTACGGTACAGTGTCCACTGCTCTACCTCTGTGTCATCAAGTATACTATGCATCCATACCTGTGCTGCATTTTAGTTGTGCGCAGTATATAGTAGGAGGATAGTGCAGAATTTTGCTGACCACCAGTATATATATAGCAGTACGGTACAGTAGTCCACTGCTCTACCTCTGTGTCGTCAAGTATACTATGCATCCATACCTGTGCTGCATTTTAGTGTTGCACAGTATATAGTAGGAGGACAGTGCAGAATTTTGCTGACCACCAGTATATATATAGCAGTACAGTACAGTAGTCCACTGCTCTACATCTGTGTCGTCAAGTATACTATGCATCCATACCTGTGCTGCATTTTAGTTGTGCGCAGTATATAGTAGGAGGACAGTGCAGAATTTTGCTGACCACCAGTATATATATATAGCAGTACGGTACAGTAGTCCACTGCTCTACCTCTGTGTCGTCAAGTATACTATGCATCCATACCTGTGCTGCATTTTAGTTGTGCGCAGTATATAGTAGGAGGACAGTGCAGAATTTTGCTGACCACCAGTATATACATAGCAGTACGGTACAGTAGTCCACTGCTCTACCTCTGTGTCGTCAAGTATACTATGCATCCATATCTGTGCTGCATTTTAGTTGTGTGCAGTATATGGTAGGAGGACAGTGCAGAATTTTGCTGACCACCAGTTTATATATATATAGCAGTACGGTACAGTGTCCATTGCTCTACCTCTGTGTCGTCAAGTATACTACAAAAGTTCAGTAAAATGACCCAAAAATCAAAATTAAAAGCGTCTGATGAGAAGCGTAAACTTGCCAATATGCCATTTACGACACGGAGTGGCAAGGAACGGCTAAGGCCCTGGCCTATGTTCATGGCTAGTGGTTCAGATTCACATGAGGATGGAAGCACTCATCCTTTCGCTAGAAAACTGCAGTGCCACTCCTAGATGGGCCAGGTGTTTGTGTCGGCCACTTGGGTCGCTTAGCTTAGCCATCCAGCGACCTTGGTGCACCTCTTTTTTTTTTGGCATCATGTGCTGTTTGGAGACTATTTTTTAAATCTGCCATCCTGTCTGACACTGCAGTGCCACTCCTAGATGGGCCAGGGGGATCAGTACTAAATGCCGCCGGCCGGAATCCCGGCGGTTGAAATACCGACGCCAGAATCCCGACCACACAATCCCGACAGGGGTGGAGAGCGGAATGCAGCCCCTTGCGGGCTCGCTTCGCTCGCTACGCTCGGCACACTATTATATTCTCCCTCTATGGGTGTCGTGGACACTCACGGAGGGAGAATATGTCAGGCTTGTGGCGGTCGGGATTCCGGCGTCGGTATTTCGATCGCCGGGATTCCGGCTGGCGGCATCTTGACCGCATCCCGGGCCAGGTGTTTGTGTCGGCCACTTGGGTTGCTTAGCTTAGCCATCCAGCGACCTTGGTGCAAATTTTAGGACTAAAAATAATATTGTGAGGTGTTCAGAATAGACTGGAAATGAGTGGAAATTATGGTTATTGAGGTTAATTATACTATGGGATCAAAATGACCCCCAAATTCTATGATTTAAGCGTTTTTTGAGGGGTTTTTGTAAAAAAACACCCGAATCCAAAACACACCCGAATCTGACAAAAAAATTTCGGTGAGGTTTTGCCAAAACGCGTCCGAATCCAAAACACAGCCGCGGAACCGAATCCAAAACCAAAACACAAAACCCAAAAAATTTCCGGTGCACATCACTAGTCCAATCTAGAGATCACCTTAGGGTCTTAGTTGACTCTAGGGTGTCACTGGCCTAGACTGAGGGTGTTGTGAACTCGGGGATTCTTCCGATGGTTGGTAAGAGGAACCACAACTGAGCTGGAAAAAGGGGAGGCCTAATATAGGATATCCTCATACAGGACGCTGACAGTGGAGTTTGATGAAATATTAAAGAGCTTTATTGCAGAGGAAAACAACTTAAAGTCAAATGCCAAAAAGGAATAAATGAGGGAAATGTCCAGACCCACTGAAGGGTTTTGTGAGCAGTATTAGAGATGCTGCTAATTGAAGAAACTGTGGGTGATGTTTAAAAGTCACTGATAACTTGTGGAACTTATAAATGATGACTAATAGCACAGATGGTTGAAGAACTTGTGAGCGGTGACAGAGACGCTGATGATGTGAAGAACTGAAGTGCAAGGGTTTAAGACGCTGTTTGATTTGTAGAACTTGTGAATGGTGACTGAGACGCTGGTGATGTGAGGAACTGAAATGCAGGGGTTTTAGACGCTGTTGATTTGTAGAACTTGAGAACGGAGACTGAGATGCTGATGATGTGAGGAACTGAAGAGCAGGGGTTTTAGACACTGTTGATTTGTAGAACTTGAGAATGGAGACTGAGACGCTGGTGATGTGAGGAACTGAAGTGCAGGGGTTTTAGACGCTGTTGATTTGTAGAACTTGAGAACGGAGACTGAGACGCTGATGATGTGAGGAACTGAAGTGCAGGGGTTTAAGACGCTGTTGATTCGCAGAACTTGAGAACGGTGATTTAGGCCCGCAGCCACGCTGATTCCTAGGAGCACTGGTGACTGGAACGCAGAGAGATATACCGGCCGCTGAATACACTGGAACCAGTGCAGCGAACTGGCAGCTGGAAATGCTGGAGACACTGGAGTACAACTGCAGAGATCCTTGCCGGGAACAAGAGCGCTGGCATCTATGTCAGGGAAAGACGATACTCAGGCACTGAAGCTCTGTCCGGCGTCTGACTTTGAATCTCCCGCCAGCGCTGGATTGGCGGAGCAGTCTGATGACGTCACCTGCCCGCGTCCACGTGATGCCGGGTGTCATGGCGGCACCCATGCCCCGGAGAACCGCCGGGAGCCACGCCAGCCAGACGCCGGAGCCCGTGGCCCACCGAAGGCAAAGGCCACAACACTGACCAGCAGACACGCAGGGGTAAGCGCAGCGAACGCCGCCTCTGATGTGTGACAGTACCCCCTCCTCCAGGAGTGGCCCCTGGACACTTTCCAGGTTTTGTTAGATGTCTGGAATGGAACATCCGCACCAGTCAGGGAGCCGTAACTTCAGTAGCTTTGACCCAGCTCCTTTCCGAGGGGCCAAAACCTTTCCATTCCACCAAATACTGTCGATTCTTGTGAAGATAGCGAGAATCAAGAATGGCTTTGATCTCAAAGTCCGTACCCTCTTCAGCCTCTGCAGAGGTTGGCCTTGGGGACTTGGAATGAAACCGGTTCAAAACAAGAGGCCGAAGAAGAGAGACATGGAAGGAATTTGGTATCCGGAGATGGGAAGGCAATCCCAATTTGCAGGCAACCGGATTCAAGACTTGTAACACGGTATAAGGACCAATGAACCTTGGATCGAACTTCATAGTGGGCACCTTTAAACGGAGATTGCGGGTAGAGAGCCATACCCTGTCACCAACCTTGTTTTGAGGAGCTGCCCGTCGCTTCCTATCTGCAAAGAACTTATAGCGACCGGAAACTCTCTTGAGGTTGGCATGAACTCGACTCCAGATTTGACAGAAATGCCGGAGAGTAGAGGCTGCAGCAGGAACTTCTTCTGGAGGACAAATGGGTAATTCCGGAACTTGAGGATGAAATCCGTAATTAATGAAAAATGGAGACTCACCAGTTGAGGAGTGATATAGATGATTATGGGCAAACTTGGCCCAAGGCAACAACTCCACCCAATTATCTTGTGAGGGAGAGAGGTAAACACGGAGAAAAGTCTCTAAATCTTGATTGACGCGTTCAGTTTGCCCATTGGTCTGTGGATGGTAAGCAGATGAAAACTTGAGTTTTATTTGTAGAGCCGTGCAGAGTGCTCTCCAGAATCTTGCCGTAAACTGTACCCCTCGATCCGAGACTATTTCCAGAGGTAACCCGTGCAGGCGGAAGTGTTCCCGAATGAATAACAAAGCCAACTTAGAAGCTGATGGTAATCCGGTCAACGGAACAAAATGTGCCATCTTAGAGAATTGGTCGATAATCACCCAGATGGTGTTATGACCCTTAGAGAGAGGTAGTTCAGTAACAAAGTCCATAGAGATAAGAGTCCAAGGCCTCTTAGGAATGGACAGTGGGTGCAACAATCCCGCAGGAGGCAGACGAAGAGTTTTGTGCTGAGCACATTGAGGACACGAGTTGACATACTCTTGAACGTCCTTCTTCATAGTGTCCCACCAGTAAGATCTTCGTAGAAATTCCCACATCTTTTGAAGTCCCGGATGGCCAGAAAACTTGGAAATGTGAGCCCACTGCAACAATTTTGGTCGAAATTTAGCTGGCACAGACATTTTTCCAGGTGGAGGACCCAACGCATTGGGAGCCGCAGAGATAGAGACAGGACTGAGGATCAACGCCTTTTCAACGGTACTCTCCTCATCCGAAGCCATTAAGGAACGGGATAGGGCATCCTCCTTGGTGTTAAGAGTTCCAGCCCGGTATTTAATGACAAACGAAAATCGAGCAAAGAAGAGCGCCCATCTTGCTTGACGGGGATTCAAGCACTGGGCCGTCTTGAGATACAGTAAATTCTTGTGATCCGTGAAAATCGTAATTAGGTGTTTAGCACCTTCAAAAGATATCTCCATTCTTCTAAGGCAGATTTTATTGCCAACAGCTCTTTATCTCCAATGGTGTAATTTAATTCAGCAGGGGAGAACTTGCGAGAATGGAAACCACATGGATGTAACTTCCCATCTGGAGCGTACTGCGAAAGTACGGCACCTATGCTTACCGTAGAAGCATCAACCTCCAGAAAGAATGGTTTTAGAAAGTCTGGCTGCTGAAGTACCGGAGCGGTCATAAAGGCTGCCTTCAACTGAGCGAACGCTGCTACAGCTTCAGAGGACCAATGGCTTGGGTCAGCCCCTTTCTTGGTTAGGGCAGTAATAGGCGCCACAATAGTAGAGAAACCCCTCATGAATTTCCGGTAGTAATTTGCGAACCCTAAAAATCGTTGCACTGCTTTCAGGGAAAGAGGCTGATTCCAGTCCCGAATGGCAGAAGTTTCTCCGGATCCATACGCAACTCCGTACCTGAAATAATGTAGCCCAGAAATGGAATAGATGGGACCTCAAAGGTGCACTTGGAAATCTTGCCATAAAGATGGTTCTCTCGCAACCGAAGGAGTACCTCCTTAACTTGTATTCTGTGCTCACAGAGATTCTTCGAAAATATCAGGATGTCATCCAAATATACCACCACATTTAGGTATTACATGTCCCGAAAGACTTCATTAATGAATCCCTGGAAGACGGCGGGGGCGTTGCTGAGGACAAACGGCATTACCAGGTACACATAATGCCTGTCCCTAGTATTGAAGGCAGTCTTCCATTCGTCCCCTTGTTGGATACGTATCAAGTTATAAGCTCCCCTTAAATCGAGCTTAGTGAAGACTCGAGCTCCGCGAACTCTATCGAAAAGCTCCGTGACGAGCGGCAGAGGATACTTATTCTTAATGGTGACTTCATTTAGACCACGATAATCGATACATGGCCTCAGGCCTCCATCTTTTTCTTCACAAAGAAGAAGCCTGCTCCCGCTGGAGAAGTAGAGGGGCGGATGAATCCCTTCTGCAGATTAGACTTGATATATTCTGACATGGCTTGAGTCTCAGGAACTGACAAAGGATAGATACGACCTCGAGGTGGCATTTTCCCCGGAATGAGCTCAATAGGACAGTCCCAGGGTCTATGCGGTGTTAACTTATCGGCCGCCTGTCCGAGAAGACATCTGTAAACTCCCGATAAGCCTCTGGAATAAGCTCTACATCCGACTTGGACGATGCACGAAGCGGGTAGACATGAGTAAGACAATTCGAGTGACAGAATGGACTCCAAGAAATTATCTGTGTCGACCTCCAGTCGACGTAAGGGTTGTGAAGCTTGAGCCAGGGAAGACCAAGGACGAGATCGTGAGACATCTCCTGAATCACAAGGAACTCCAGATGTTCTTGGTGCAAAGCTCCCACTTGCAGCTTGATTGGCATAGTACGACTTGTAATCAGAGCATTAGGAATTTGGGTACCATTAATAGCAGTTATCGTAATAGGTCGTTCGACCGACTGTAACTTCAAACCCAGATTCAGGGCGCAGGAAAGGGAAATAAAATTCCCCGCAGCTCCTGAATCCAACAGTGCCTTAACGGTTTTGACTTCAGACTCAGAAAACAGAGATACAGAAAGTAGACAGTCCACTGCCGGAGAAGATTGAGAAACAACCCCTAGCTTGACTTCTCCAGAACAAGCTAGGACTGCCTGTTTCCCGGGCAAGACTTGCAAGACTTGAGGAAATGATCCGCGGCTACACAGTAGAGGCAAAGTCTACCCTCACGCCGACGCTTTTCTGGGGACAGCCGAGACCGATTAATCTGCATGGGTTCGTCTGGACTGGAATTAACTGTCTGCTTAGAAGGAAGAGATCAGAGTCTCAACCGGTCTGACCGACTACGTTCACCACCTCGTTCCTGCATATGAAGATCCACCTTTACACAGAGTGAGATCAACTGTTCCAAGGAATCTGGCAGATCTCTAGTAATCAATTCATCTTTTAAACGATCCAAGAGCCCGTTCCAAAAAGCAGCCCGAAGGGCATCATTATTCAAGCTCAGTTCAGAAGCTATAGTTTGAAAGTGAATTACATACTGTCCCACTGTACGAGAGCCTTGTCGAACTCGGAGCAAGTCAGCTGAGGCAGCAGTCGTCCTGCCAGGCTCATCAAAGATCCTTCGGAATGACGCCAAGAAGTTGGTATAACTAGAAACTAATGGATCTGATCGCACCCACAACGGTGACACCCACTCAAACGCTGAACCCTCAAGCAAAGAGATAATGTATGCCACTTTAGACCGATCAGTAGGGAAGTTGTGTGAGAGGAGTTCGAAATGTACCTCACACTGATTGAGGAATCCACGGCAATTTTTCGGATTCCCGTTATAATGAGGAGGAGTGGGAAGCTGAAGGCGTGACCTGGTTCCAGACAAGGAGGAAACATTGCCAGAGACAACCACTGGAGCGGATACTGGAACTGGAGCTGGAACCACTGAAGCCAGCGAAGTCTGGATTTGATCCAGCCGACCAGATAACTCCTGGAGATAATGCATCACCTGATTCTGTGCTGCTTCCTGACTCTGTACTCGGGAAACCAGGTCCTGCATGGCGCTTGCCTATGGGTTCCGATTCCCGGGTCCATGTGGCCTGAGTATACTGTCACTGGCCTAGACTGAGGGTGTTGTGAACTCGGGGATTCTTCCGATGGTTGGGAAGAGGAACCACAACTGAGCTGGAAAAGGGGAGGCCTAATATAGGATTTCCTCATACAGGACGCTGACAGTGGAGTTTGATGAAATATTAAAGCTTTATTGCAGAGGAAAACAACTTACAGTCAAATGCCAAACTGGAATAAATGAGGGAAATGTCCAGACCCACTGAAGGGTTTTGTGAGCAGTATTAGAGATGCTGGTAATTGAAGAAACTGTGGGTGATGTTTAAAAGTCACTGATAACTTGTGGAACTTATAAATGATGACTAATAGCACAGATGGTTGAAGAACTTGTGAACGGTGACAGAGACGCTGATGATGTGAAGAACTGAAGTGCAAGGGTTTAAGACGCTGTTTGATTTGTAGAACTTGTGAACGGTGACTGAGACGCTGGTGATGTGAGGAACTGAAGTGCAGGGGTTTTGGACGCTGTTGATTTGTAGAACTTGAGAACGGAGACTGAGACGCTGATGATGTGAGGAACTGAAGTGCAGGGGTTTAAGACGCTGTTGATTCGCAGAACTTGAGAACGGTGATTTAGGCCCGCAGCCACGCTGATTCCTAGGAGCACTGGTGACTGGAACGCAGAGAGATATACCTGCCGCTGAATACACTGGAACCGGTGCAGCGAACTGGCAGCTGGAAATGCCAGAGACACTGGAGTACAACTGCAGAGATCCTTGCCGGGAACAAGAGCGCTGGCATCTACGTCAGGGAAAGACGATACTCAGGCACTGAAGCTCTGTCCGGCGTCTGACTTTAAATCTCCCGCCAGCGCTGGATTGGCAGCGCTGGAGCAGTCTGGATTGGCAGCGCTGGAGCAGTCTGATGACGTCACCTGCCCCCCGTCCACATGATGCCGGGTGTCATGGTGGCGCCCATGCCCGGGAGAACCGCCGGGAGCCGCGCCAGCCAGATGCCGGAGCCCGTGGCCCACCGAAGGCAAAGGCCGCAACACCGACCAGCAGACACGCAGGGGTAAGCGTGGCGAACGCCACCTCTGATGTGTGACATAGGGTGATATTTCTGTTATGGAACTGGCAGGACTGTGAAAGATACTGAATGTGTGGTTTGACGGAGGAGAATTCAAGGATAACTCCAAGGCAGGGCACTTGAGAGCTAGAGGAGATGGTTGTGCTGTTAACAGATAATGAAATTGTGGGAGATGAGGTTGTTCGGTGGGAAGATGATCAGCTCAGTCTTAGACATGTTTAGTTTAAGAAAGCACTGGGACATTCAGGAGGAGCAAGCAGAGACAACTGGAGATACGAGTGAGGAGAGAGAGGGAAAGGTCAAGGAGAGGAAAGATAGATTTGATTGTCATCAGTGTAGAGAGGGAGGTCAAATGAGCTGATGTGCTCACCTGAAGAGGATTTATAGAGGGAGAACAGAAGGGCTCCAAAAACAGAACCTTGGGGTACATGTACTGGTAGTGGAAGTGGGGGAGATGTGGAATCATGAGAGAAGACAAAGAAATAACAGTCATAGGGGTAAATTTACTAAAGCTTCTAAAAATGAAAAGTGGTGATGTTTTCCATAGCAACCAATCAGATTCTGGTCTATCATTTTCTAGGATGCAATAGAGAAAAGATAGATGAACTCTGATTGGTTGCTATGGGCAACATCACAATTTAAAAAAAAAAATTTTTTTTTTTTTTTTTTTTTTTTCATTTTTAGAAGCTTTAGTAAATTTATCACATAGAAATAAGACAGACAGGAGAAGGTAGTATCATAAAGACAGAGGGAGTGAAGAATTTTCAGGAGAAGAGGGTGGTCCATGGGATCAAAAACATCACAGACGTCAATGAGAATGAGCAGAAAGTAGTTGCCCTTGGATTTGGCAGTAGTTAGGAGGTGACTTTAGGACATGTGTTAAAAGCAGAGACGATCAGAGGATGGTATTCCAGAGGATAAGAACAGCATGGGAGCAGGTCTGAAGGTGATCGATACTTTATCTGATCACCCTGGTGGCTATGTTTGCAAAATAATACAAAAATATATACAAAGTGATAGGGAAAATCATAAGTGTTAATGAAGTGTTAGGGTGTACCGACCTGAAGCCGCCCAGCCATACCGACATAGGGGCCACCGCACCCCACACCCACCCCATAAATAATTGTATATATTTTTGTAATATTTTAATCACACTTTACTTACATAGCACTTATGTGCTTCTTATTAACCCTTATTAATTTTCACCTGTGTGCTGACCTGGGGTAGCCGACCTGTGCCGACGTGATGGGGTCATGCACCCCGGACCCATACCTAGTATTAGGGACCCCCAGTGACGGAGATGCCTTGCCGATCGGCCTGGGGGCTTAACCCTATATCTTCAGATATATGCAACTAAGATCTCCGTATTATCTGATTATTATGTAGTATTATTTTTCACTCATTGTGCATTAGGGATAACAAAAAATGTTTTCTTACCCAGAACTACCCCTCCCTTTTAGCACCTGAGTGACATTACAATCTGATTGAGCAGCTTGCCAATATATGTGCGCCGTACAGTTGTATAGTAGGCAAATTATAAATGTTACTTCAATGCTGATTGGTTGCCATGGGCAACTTCTCCACTGGCTCACTTCTCCACACTTTTCACTGCTTCATGAATAGACCCGTTAAACCACCTATGGGTACCAAAATTAATTTGTTATGTAAAAATAGACTCGTACTAAACTCTACATAAGCATCATATACGTGAATGGGCAGAGTCTTTACATGCAATATGGCGCATAGTCTTCCAGCAATGACGTGCCAGTCTGATGACCTAATCCAAAATCTCTAATGCAAAAGTAATCTCTTAGTGAAAATGTACAAATATTCCCCAAACGGCACCGCAGGTGAAGTCAGCCATGTATATTTACTCTTATTAAATAATAACAGACGTTTCACGCTGTAAATAATACAAAGAAATCCTTACATCTGCTTAATCTTTACCGAGTAACCAAAAAAAAGTTATACTTTTAAATCTGTCATAAATCTAAACGCGGAATATGAAAGTTAAACCAAACATTGCTTTCAATTTGCGGATGCATAAGAGAATAACAGTGGCAGATACGATCAACTTTTCTGCATAATTCAAACGGAGAAAAACAGCTTGTTATATTTCAACCTTTCATCTCTGTTTTATCGCTGTTTTATTAAGTCTTACTTTTTTATGTATAGTTATACGAGATATTCCAGCAGTAAAATAAAAATATGTCTGTTGCGCGGCTAAAAAAGAAAAAAGATATCTCTAAAAATATATAGATATATATACGTTTCTGTCACATACTTGTATCCTTGCGTCTGATTTTTATATACTCAATAAAGTAAGCGTTGAACAGCTGCTGATTACCTTTGTTAAATTATTCTACAGAGAGAGAGAGAAAAAAATAATATGATGGATTGCTAGGCAACTTAAAACACTGGCATGTTGATTAATATGTAATGTTCTGTAGCTGAAGTACTGTCGCTCTTTAACACTTGAAGTCGTGGGTGACCTGCAGCCCATTGATTTTCCATCTATTGCAAAGCCTGTGGCACTAAATGATAAATACCCTTCGTTAGGATACAAGTTTTACTGATCTCACCAGAACGTGGCGTTCGCAGCCGTTCCATGTCCCCAGCTCGGAGTTTCATTTCTGATCTAAATTTAATAAAACATTGCGGCTCTTAGGTGGACCATTTAAATTATTTTAATTGAGCTTTCCTTTTCGCTCTTGTTTTAATTAATTTCAATGACTTTTTAATCTACTTTTTAATTTGATTGTTTTATGGGTTAATGTTACTTAGACTCAGAAATGAGTTTGTTTGAATATGTGGTTGTTAATGAGAAGTATTTGTTACGGGATTATTATTTTTTTAATAAAGAGCAGAATGAGTATTATTCTTTATGAATATTTTTGTTTGTTTGTTTCCACTCCCCACAATTAGCTCTTGTATAAAATACAGTCATTTTGGATAATAAGCAGATCACAATTTTCCAATTGCATAATCATTAGTGTAAATTTTAATTTCCCCAAACTTATATTGTACAGTGGATTAGTAGTGGAGTATACATGACATAAGTGTGTGTTATTTCCCAAATATAATATCTTATTTAACACTTTAATGGTTATTGGAGAGAAAAGGTTTAGTGAAACGCGTCACCGGGATAAAATGCGCCGCCAACTGTCAGCTAAAATCTACCCACTCAATATAGCTACTTAACGGGTGAATATATTTTGCAAAACTTTATTAAAAAATAATCACGTTTTTCTCAAATAAAGTGACTGCATCTCTACCAGTACGTATTTCACAGACTTGGCGTCTATCAGTAAAACCAAAAGATATTTCATAGCTACAAAGTAAATTACCACAGTTTTATTTGTTTCTCATTAAAATCAGTGATACCTAAGCTTAAGCTAGAGCAGTGGTTCTCAAACTCTGTCCTCAGGACCCCTCACGGTTCACGTTTTCCATGTTACCCAGCAGCTGCACTGTGTATCACCAACTGTCACATTTAAAAAATCTACAGGTGACCTGCAAAACATGAACCGTGTGGGATCCTGAGGACCGAGTTTGAGAACCTGTGAGCTAGAGCATTAAAGCTCATGTTACAATATTGGGTGCATGCTCACAAAGTCTACATACAGTAAACAGAACTGTACTTGGAATTGGTGCTTCTCTTCAGTAGCGTACCATGGGGAGTGGGCACCCTTGGCGAAGATGTCGCCATATCATGATGTCGCACGGAATGTACTTCTAGGCCACAACATTATGGAGGCTGCATGATAGTGCCCAGAGCAAGGCGCTTGAAGCAAATGTAAAGGCAGGTGTAATTTGCAAAGGCCACAAGTCCACCCAGGGGATCCTTGGTATGCTGCCCTGTGCCAGCCCTACCCCCTAAACCAGTGACAGCAAGCCCAGGCTCACAGGCTGAAGGGTGCCTGCCCGGAGCGTCTCTTGGACAATCCGGGTAGCTTTGCAGCAGTGCCACTGGCTTCAGGTGCCATTGCAAACACTGTACAACGAGCTGTATGCAAGTGCCATGAGGAAGCATCAGTGCTGCCCCCAGTTTCCCTGGGCGATGGCACAGAATGCTCACCCCTAGTTATGGCCTTAGTGGATGAGCTGGGCAGTGTCCCCTTCCTTGACAAGCACCCAGTGGCGAGAGCCATCCTGGCCAACCAGTAATTACTGCCCTGCTGCTCGTGGCATTTCCAGAGAGTACATTTCAAAGGAATAATACCCTTTAACTCCCTGTTATTATTTTCCTTGGGGAAATAAGTCATTAATAAAGTTGCAAAAAAATAAAAATAAAAGGATTTTTTTTAGACATGACAAGTCTGTGCAGTCATTGGGGTCATTCCAAGTTGTTCGCTCGTTGCATGCGCTTAGTTATTTAACTAAGAACTTAGTAGATTTACACAAGCTCGAGTGACGTTTTTTCAACGCTCGAGTGATCGTAGTGTGATTGACAGGAAGTGGGTGTTTCTGGGCAGCAACTCAGCGTTTTCACGGCGTTTGCTAAAAAACGCTGGCGTATCAGGGAAAAACGCAGGAGTGGCTGGAGATCGGGGGAGTGGCTGGCCGAACGCAGGGCGTGTTTGTGACGTCAAACCAGGAACTAAACGGACTGACCTGATCGCAATCTGTGAGTAGGTCCGGAGCTACTCAGAAACTGCAAAGAAATATGTAATAGCAAATCTGCTATCCTTTCGTTCGCTATTCTGCTAAACTAAGATTCACTCCCAGAGGACGGCGGCTTAGCGTGTGCAATTCTGCTAATCTTTCGTTCACTATTCTGCTAAGCGAAGATACACTCCCAGAGGGCGGCGGCTTAGCGTGTGCAATGCTGCTAAAAGCAGCTAACGAGCGAACAACTCGGAATGAGGGCCATTGACCAGAGTACCTCAGCTGTCCAATGAATCAGCTATGAAAATGGCGATTGCGATTCTTATTCAGGCATACTGTACTGTATTACACAGTGCTGTACATAGTGGGGAGTACACAAATAAATAACATGCAATGACATAAAATAGAAGGAAAAAATGGACCTGTTCCAGTGAGCTTACAATCTAACAGGTCTGGTGCACACTTAACACACAAGGCATCATATCAAGGGACAAATGTAAAGAAGGTGTGAGTGTCGGGGAGTGTTACTCCAATAAAACACTATTTAACCTCATATACTGTAGGAGTCTGTGTCATTGACAGTAGTTTTTCTTCTTTACAGGTCCCAAGATGCCACGGTATGCTGACACCTGTGGTTCTACAAGTGCCTGCATGTCCTAGAAGCAACCAGTGTGCATACCTTCCAACATGACCCTCTCCAGGAGGGACACAATGCTCTGCTCCTGGACTTCCCTCTTAATGTATGATTGCCATCACCTGTGGTTAAACACCTTTCTTATCCATTAACCTGTTCAACACATGTGATGGCAATCATACATTAAGAGAGAAGTCCAGGAGCAGAGCATTGTGTCCCTCCTGGAGGGGGTCATGGCCCTCATTCCGAGTTGTTCGCTCTGTAATTTTCTTCACATCGCAGCGATTTTCCGCTAATTGCGCATGCGCAATGTTCGCACTGCGACTGCGCCAAGTAAATTTGCTAAGAAGTTTGGTATTTTACTCACGGCATTACAAGGTTTTTTCTTCGTTCTGGTGTTCGGAGTGAGATTGACAGGAAGTGGGTGTTTCTGGGCGGAAACTGGTCGTTTTATGGGAGTGTGTGAAAAAACGCTGCCGTTTCTGGGAAAAACGCGGGAGTAGCTGAATAAACGGGGGAGTGTCTGGCCGAATGCTGGGTGTGTTTGTGACGTCAAACCAGGAACGACAAGCACTGAACTGATCGCACTGGAAGAGTAAGTCTCGAGCTACTCAGAAACTGCACAGAAAAATCTTTTCGCAATATTGCGAATACTTCGTTCGCAATTCTGCTAAGCTAAGATTCACTCCCAGAGGGCGGCGGATTAGCGTGTGTACTGCTGCGAAAAGCGGCTAGCGAGCGAACAACTCGGAATGAGGGCCCATGTTGGGAGGTATGAGTGTGTATTCCCGCTATATAGCCCCAAGCCCTGGCTGGCAATGCAATAGCAGGAACACATACAGCGATTTGCGGCTCAGCCTCCAAGTTGCCAGCTGCTGTATTACAGACAGTGATTAGGACATTAAGGCGTCTATTTACTAAGCCTTGGATGTAGACAAAGTGGACGGAGATAAAGTACCAGCCAATCAGCTCTGTACTGTCATTTTTCAAACACAGCCTGTAACATGTCAGTTAGGAGCTGATTGGCTGGTATTTTAACTCCAGCGACTTTATCTCCAAGGCTTAGTAAATAGAGTAGACCCTTAATAAGTTACCACATTGACAGAAATACAGTCACATTCAGTGAACACCTTCACAATACTCAGTAAAGATTACTTTGTATCAACTTTTCAAAATGAATAAACTGATGTAGCTATAGTGGAAAGGTGCAGCATCCTGATGTGGCTATAGTGGAAAGGTGCAGCATCCTGATGTAGCTATAGTGGAAAGGTGCAGCATCTGATGTAGCTATAGTGGAAAGGTGCAGCATCCTGATGTAGCTATAGTGGAAAGGTGCAGCATCTGATGTAGCTATAGTGGAAAGGTGCAGCATCCTGATGTAGATATAGTGGAAAGGTGCAGCATCTTGATGTAGCTATAGTGGAAAGGTGCAGCATCCTGATGTAGCTATAGTGGAAAGGTGCAGCATTATCTGAGTGATAAGTATGTACCCTGACACTTTAGGATGGGTCAATAGAGGATCTGCTGCAGCCAATGCAGAACTTAAGCTGGGTACACACTGGTCGTTATATCGGCCGTTCAATTGGGCCTCAGCAGGTGTGTATCTCGCCGGCTGTGCAGCACAGCCAATGCCCAATATACAGTATCTACAGATGTTTCATCGCAACGTGCTGTGTGTATGGGTGGTCAGCCAACTGCTCGTACACTTGCTACCGAGGCCGCGGTGACTGACGTCACAAGTGGGCGGGCACATATCAATGCCCACCCAGTGGTGACATCAGGTACGACACGTTGAGCTGAAGATTGGTAAATTGCAGTTATGAGACCGTACAAGTGCAGTAGTTGTAAACAGTCCCTTAGGATTATTTCCAGCGAAAGGTTCAGGTTTTCAAGATTTGACCCAGGAAATGTCCTTTTAGCTATACTGACCAATTGTTTTGTACAATTCCTCTTATTGTATAGGAGTTAAAGTCATCACTATGTATTCTTATTCTCTGTACAGCTTTAAGTGGAGGAATTTAGAAAAAAAAAAAATGAAATAACCAAATAAAGTGAATTTGATGCTGAGGTTTGTAGTGCACCGAGGGTCTTATCTGCACAACATACGGAGAGATCAGAATTAACTGGAAAGTGTCTATAGAAAGTATTTGCACATACTGTATCATAAGTACTTTGGGAACCCCACCACTCCGGTAAGAGGAAAGGGGTGGGGGGTGATACATTGCAAAAAAAATGTTTAAGGTGAAATAGGCTTTTACTGTAGTCGTAAAATACTGTAAGTGGGTAAAGTAAAAATGTAGCATTATTTAATAATGAGAAGAAATGAAGGTGACCTGTATGTGAAGAGGGACCATTTTTTTTTTTTTAAAAGAGTCATGTTTTCATGTATTCCTAAAGTACTGCAGGTGTGCAGACACATGTGATACACATTATAACACGACGCAGACTGACTACTGTACCATCACATACATATCAGAACCAGGCCTAGTATACACCACCAGAAACAGAGGGACAGGAGTCCAAGACAGGGATGGGAAAGAGACAAGTAAATTCTGTCTGCCAATCATTAGGCCACACCCATGTGATTGCAGACTATACCTGCCAATCATTAGGCCACACCCATGTGATTGCAGACTATACCTGCCAATCATTATTAGGCCACACCCATGTGATTGCAGACTATACCTGCCAATCATTATTAGGCCACACCCATGTGATTGCAGACTATACCTGACAATCATTAGACCACACCCATGTGATTGCAGACTATACCTGCCAATCATTAGGCCACACCCATGTGATTGCAGACTATACCTGACAATCATTAGGCCACACCCATGTGATTGCAGACTATACCTGCCAATCATTAGGCCACACCCATGTGATTGCAGACTATACCTGACAATCATTAGGCCACACCCATGTGATTGCAGACTATACCTGCCAATCATTTTTAGGCCACACCCATGTGATTGCAGACTATACCTGCCAATCATTATTAGGCCACACCCATGTGATTGCAGACTACACCTGCCAGTCCTTAGGACACACCTGTGCACCTCACCTGGCAGTACTAACAGACCCCTGTGTGCAGACAGAAAACACAGTACAGCAGCATAAGGTACCATTTAAAATATAACAACTGGTCTTTGTTATGTAGCAAACACAGTGTGTGAGTGTTTTACAGATCTGTGCAATTTGCAGCTGAGAACCAGATTGTTCCATGACTGGTGCTAAGCAGTAACTTGCATAGTGTGCCAGCCGTGTAAATCAGAACACATATGATGCATGCAGCATGTGTATATATACCAGAGGGTATTTGACACATCAGAAATTCTGCTGACATTCAGTATTAAAGCTCTTCCAGCTGTTTTATATTGGACATTGTGACATCAACAAGAAAAGGAGTTTAGATAAGACAGAGTGAATGCACATAAGCTGCTTTGTGGTGGTCAGTGTGTAATATACTGCGGCTGATGTCACAATAGACTGTCTTTGTATTTATTATAAACCTAATTCTTGAATGATGTGAGTGTCCTGTATTGCTGGGTTTTCTGCATCTATATAACTGATGGAAATAGGGCTTCTGGGCCCATGTGCGCAGGTGATGACGGTTTAGAGATGGCAGTGTGTACGGCCTGGGTACTTACTGTATACACCTCATACAAATGGCAGGCACAGGAACACAGCGTTGTGAGACTGTACACCTGCTTATAAGGAAATGTCCAGCAATGTATTACCTGGGGTACTGTGGAGATGAGCACAGACCAGAATATTGCATGTCTCACCGGTCACTATAATCCGGTGATCCTACATACAGTGCAGAGCCAGAAGCAGAACACGGGTATTGTCAGAGCGGGATCCCGTCATGCCACAAAATTGTCACTTACATTTATTATAAAAGAAAAGCTTCATAACTAATGTAAAGGAAAATTGGTTTCAACATGATACTTACTGAAAAGGTAATGAATGATGTGACAATAAGTCATGCAAAGGGGGAGAAATAACAAGTCACAAATCTAAAAGTCCTGTATAAAGAGCAATTGGTGCACCTCACAAATAACGTTAGATTATATTCTCCAGAGACCTACCTGCATGCCTGAAGCGTTCCGAGGTTTCTAGAGAATTGTGCAGACTTCACATCAAAGTCCACCCTCCTGCCACTTTAGCATCACCCCTTTCCCCTTTCATTACATGGCATGCTTCAGGTTTTCTTGCACAAATATTGTTTGGTTTAACCCAAAGTTTCCCAAACACCACCTTTTACAATCCAGGTTATCAGGATATCCATGCTTGAGTACAGATTGTTACATTGAATGGACTGATGTGCTAATTACATCACCTGTGCTCAAGCATGTCCTTAAACCTGGACAGTAATGGCAGAGCTTAGCAAATTCCTGTTTAACCTCATTTATGGCTTAAAGCAGTGGACCCCAAACTTGGTCCTCAAGGCACGCTAACAGTCCAGGTTTTAAGGATATCCATGGTTGAGCACAGGTGGCTAAATCAAATTGACTTAGGTATTAATGAAGTTACCTGTGCTCAAGCATGAATATCCTGAAAACCTGGACTGTTAGGGTGCACTGAGGACTGAGTTTGGGAACCTCTGTCTTAAATGAAATCTCAGATTAATTTAGGACTGTCTGAATTTCATCGGACACGCTTGTGTGTGCACCATATTATGGCATTGTTAGGAGGGCATAGAGAAATGCGCATCTGCGCGACAGTGCAACTGGAAAGTTTATAGTGTCCTCCATTACTAAAACATCAGCTCTGAGTTTGGACAAGACACAAGATCTTTTGCATAGAACAATATGCTCTGCACTCATTTGCACAGCACCCCTGAAAATCCCATTCATCCTTCTTTTTTCACCTATACCCCTTTTCCACCAGAATGCCAGGTCCAACCCGAGGTTTTGAACACGGTTCCAACCCGTGTCACAGCCAGGTCAAACTCTGTTCACACCACAAGCTGGACCCGGCGTATTGGCGGGCAGACCCCTTTCAGACTCTACATGTGTGCAGTTTGCCTGTCCTGCCGACGCTTGGAAGATGACATCATCTCCATGCGCTGGCGAACCGGCTTTCTGGAATGTGGGTTAAAAGATCAACAGTGTCTAGATACTATTTATTTACGGTCTCTCTTCAACAGAAGCATTCACCTCCAAGCGGCTAATGAGTGGGGGGTCAGCCGAAATGGGGTGAGAGTCCCTGTACAGAATACTGGTGCTCGCAGCCAAGCGCTTTACATCTTGGTCTGGATCAGGCTGCCTGCTATGTAATTTTAGGTTTACCATACTATCCCTTTAAACCGGGACACTCATGGATTACACAGCTTCTGTGGCTGAATAAAACCAGGTGAAATGCAGGCTTGAAGTCAGCCAGCCACAGAACTAGTGATGAGCGCCTGAAATTTTTCGGGTTTTGTGTTTTGGTTTTGGGTTCGGTTCCGCGGCCGTGTTTTGGGTTCGACCGCGTTTTGGCAAAACCTCACCGAATTTTTTTTGTCGGATTCGGGTGTGTTTTGGATTCGGGTGTTTTTTTCAAAAAACCCTAAAAAACAGCTTAAATCATAGAATTTGGGGGTCATTTTGATCCCATATTATTATTAACCTCAAAAACCATAATTTCCACTCATTTTCAGTCTATTCTGAATACCTCACACCTCACAATATTATTTTTAGTCCTAAAATTTGCACCGAGGTCGCTGGATGACTAAGCTAAGCGACCCTAGTGGCCGACACAAACACCTGGCCCATCTAGGAGTGGCACTGCAGTGTCACGCAGGATGTCCCTTCCAAAAAACCCTCCCCAAACAGCACATGACGCAAAGAAAAAAAGAGGCGCAATGAGGTAGCTGTGTGAGTAAGATTAGCGACCCTAGTGGCCGACACAAACACCGGGCCCATTTAGGAGTGGCACTGCAGTGTCACGCAGGATGTCCCTTCCAAAAAACCCTCCCCAAACAGCACATGACGCAAAGAAAAAAAGAGGCGCAATGAGGTAGCTGTGTGAGTAAGATTAGCGACCCTAGTGGCCGACACAAACACCGGGCCCATCTAGGAGTGGCACTGCAGTGTCACGCAGGATAGCCCTTCCAAAAAACACTCCCCAAACAGCACATGACGCAAAGAAAAAAAGAGGCGCAATGAGGTAGCTGACTGTGTGAGTAAGATAAGCGACCCTAGTGGCCGACACAAACACCGGGCCCATTTAGGAGTGGCACTGCAGTGTCACGCAGGATGTCCCTTCCAAAAAACCCTCCCCAAACAGCACATGACGCAAAGAAAAAAAGAGGCGCAATGAGGTAGCTGTGTGAGTAAGATTAGCGACCCTAGTGGCCGACACAAACACCGGGCCCATCTAGGAGTGGCACTGCAGTGTCACGTAGGATGTCCCTTCCAAAAAACCCTCCCCAAACAGCACATGACGCAAAGAAAAAAAGAGGCGCAATGAGGTAGCTGTGTGAGTAAGATTAGCGACCGTAGTGGCCGACACAAACACCGGGCCCATTTAGGAGTGGCAGTGCAGTGTCACGCAGGATGTCCCTTCCAAAAAACCCTCCCCAAACAGCACATGACGCAAAGAAAAAAAGAGGCGCAATGAGGTAGCTGTGTGAGTAAGATTAGCGACCCTAGTGGCCGACACAAACACCGGGCCCATCTAGGAGTGGCACTGCAGTGTCACGCAGGATGGCCCTTCCAAAAAACCCTCCCCAAACAGCACATGACGCAAAGAAAAAAAGAGGCGCAATGAGGTAGCTGACTGTGTGAGTAAGATAAGCGACCCTAGTGGCCGACACAAACACCGGGCCCATTTAGGAGTGGCACTGCAGTGTCACGCAGGATGTCCCTTCCAAAAAACCCTCCCCAAACAGCACATGACGCAAAGAAAAATAAAAGAAAAAAGAGGTGCAAGATGGAATTGTCCTTGGGCCCTCCCACCCACCCTTATGTTGTATAAACAAAACAGGACATGCACACTTTAACCAACCCATCATTTCAGTGACAGGGTCTGCCACACGACTGTGACTGATATGACGGGTTGGTTTGGACCCCCCCCAAAAAAGAAGCAATTAATCTCTCCTTGCACAAACTGGCTCTACAGAGGCAAGATGTCCACCTCATCATCATCCTCCGATATATCACCGTGTACATCCCCCTCCTCACAGATTATCAATTCGTCCCCACTGGAATCCACCATCTCAGCTCCCTGTGTACTTTGTGGAGG
Source organism: Pseudophryne corroboree (assembly GCF_028390025.1). Taxonomy (NCBI): domain Eukaryota; kingdom Metazoa; phylum Chordata; class Amphibia; order Anura; family Myobatrachidae; genus Pseudophryne; species Pseudophryne corroboree. Next base: position 470,872,888 of record NC_086451.1, read on the forward strand.
CAATTGCTGCTGGTCAATGTCTCCGCGGAGGAATTGATTATAATTCATTTTAATGAACATCATCTTCTCCACATTTTCTGGATGTAACCTCGTACGCCGATTGCTGACAAGGTGAGCGGCGGCACTAAACACTCTTTCGGAGTACACACTTGTGGGAGGGCAACTTAGGTAGAATAAAGCCAGTTTGTGCAAGGGCCTCCAAATTGCCTCTTTTTCCTGCCAGTATAAGTATGGACTGTGTGACGTGCCTACTTGGATGCGGTCACTCATATAATCCTCCACCATTCTTTCAATGGTGAGAGAATCATATGCAGTGACAGTAGACGACATGTCCGTAATCGTTGTCAGGTCCTTCAGTCCGGACCAGATGTCAGCATCAGCAGTCGCTCCAGACTGCCCTGCATCACCGCCAGCGGGTGGGCTCGGAATTCTGAGCCTTTTCCTCGCACCCCCAGTTGCGGGCGAATGTGAAGGAGGAGATGTTGACAGGTCGCGTTCCGCTTGACTTGACAATTTTCTCACCAGCAGGTCTTTCAACCCCAGCAGACTTGTGTCTGCCAGAAAGAGAGATCCAAGGTAGGCTTTTAATCTAGGATCGAGCATGGTGGCCAAAATGTAGTGCTCTGATTTCAACAGATTGACCACCCGTGAATCCTTGTTAAGCGAATTAAGGGCTCCATCCACAAGTCCCACATGCCTAGCGGAATCGCTCCGTGTTAGCTCCTCCTTCAATGTCTCCAGCTTCTTCTGCAAAAGCCTGATGAGGGGAATGACCTGACTCAGGCTGGCAGTGTCTGAACTGACTTCACGTGTGGCAAGTTCAAAGGGCAGCAGAACCTTGCACAACGTTGAAATCATTCTCCACTGCGCTTGAGACAGGTGCATTCCACCTCCTATATCGTGCTCAATTGTATAGGCTTGAATGGCCTTTTGCTGCTCCTCCAACCTCTGAAGCATATAGAGGGTTGAATTCCACCTCGTTACCACTTCTTGCTTCAGATGATGGCAGGGCAGGTTCAGTAGTTTTTGGTGGTGCTCCAGTCTTCTGTACGTGGTGCCTGTACGCCGAAAGTGTCCCGCAATTCTTCTGGCCACCGACAGCATCTCTTGCACGCCCCTGTCGTTTTTTTAAAAATTCTGCACCACCAAATTCAAGGTATGTGCAAAACATGGGACGTGCTGGAATTTGCCCATATTTAATGCACACACAATATTGCTGGCGTTGTCCGATGCCACAAATCCACAGGAGAGTCCAATTGGGGTAAGCCATTCCGCGATGATATTCCTCAGTTGCCGTAAGAAGAGGTTTTCAGCTGTGTGCGTATTCTGGAAAGCGGTGATACAAAGCGTAGCCTGCCTAGGAAAGAGTTGGCGTTAGTGAGATGCTGCTACTGGTGCCACCGCTGCTGTTCTTGCGGCGGGAGTCCATACATCTACCCAGTGGGCTGTCACAGTCATATAGTCCTGACCCTGCCCTGCTCCACTTGTCCACATGTCCGTGGTTAAGTGGACATTGGGTACAGCTGCATTTTTTAGGACACTGGTGACTCTTTTTCTGAGGTCTGTGTACATTTTCGGTATCGCCTGCCTAGAGAAATGGAACCTAGATGGTATTTGGTACCGGGTACACAGTACCTCCAACAAGTCTTTAGTTGGCTCTGCAGTAATGATGGATACCGGAACCACGTTTCTCACCACCCAGGATGCCAAGGCCTCAGTTATCCGCTTTGCAGTAGGATGACTGCTGTGATATTTCATCTTCCTCGCAAAGGACTGTTGGACAGTCAATTGCTTGGTGGAAGTAGTAAAAGTGGTCTTACGACTTCCCCTCTGGGATGACCATTGACTCCCAGCAGCAACAACAGCAGCGCCAGCAGCAGTAGGCGTTACACGCAAGGATGCATCAGAGGAATCCCAGGCAGGAGAGGAATCATCAGAATTGCCAGTGACATGGCCTGCAGGACTATTGGCATTCCTGGGGAAGGAGGAAATTGACACTGAGGGAGTTGGTGGGGTGGTTTGCGTGAGCTTGGTTACAAGAGGAAGGGATTTACTGGTCAGTGGACTGCTTCCGCTGTCACCCAAAGTTTTTGAACTTGTCACTGACTTATTATGAATGCGCTGCAGGTGACGTATAAGGGAGGATGTTCCGAGGTGGTTAACGTCCTTACCCCTACTTATTACAGCTTGACAAAGGGAACACACGGCTTGACACCTGTTGTCCGCATTTCTGTTGAAATACCTCCACACCGAAGAGCTGATTTTTTTGGTATTTTCACCAGGCATGTCAACGGCCATATTCCTCCCACGGACAACAGGTGTCTCCCCGGGTGCCTGACTTAAACAAACCACCTCACCATCAGAATCCTCCTGGTCAATTTCCTCCCCAGCGCCAGCAACACCCATATCCTCCTCATCCTGGTGTACTTCAACACTGACATCTTCAATCTGACTATCAGGAACTGGACTGCGGGTGCTCCTTCCAGCACTTGCAGGGGGCGTGCAAATGGTGGAAGGCGCATGCTCTTCACGTCCAGTGTTGGGAAGGTCAGGCATCGCAACCGACACAATTGGACTCTTCTTGTGGATTTGGGATTTCGAAGAACGCACAGTTCTTTGCGGTGCTACTGCTTTTGCCAGCTTGAGTCTTTTCATTTTTCTAGCGAGAGGCTGAGTGCCTCCATCCTCATGTGAAGCTGAACCACTAGCCATGAACATAGGCCAGGGCCTCAGCCGTTCCTTGCCACTCCGTGTGGTAAATGGCATATTGGCAAGTTTACGCTTCTCCTCCGACAATTTTATTTTAGGTTTTGGAGTCCTTTTTTTACTGATATTTGGTGTTTTGGATTTGACATGCTCTGTACTATGACATTGGGCATCGGCCTTGGCAGACGACGTTGCTGGCATTTCATCGTCTCGGCCATGACTAGTGGCAGCAGCTTCAGCACGAGGTGGAAGTGGATCTTGATCTTTCCCTAATTTTGGAACCTCAACATTTTTGTTCTCCATATTTTAATAGGCACAACTAAAAGGCACCTCAGGTAAACAATGGAGATGGTTGGATACTAGTATACAATTATGGACGGACTGCCGAGTGCCGACACAGAGGTAGCTACAGCCGTGGACTACCGTACTGTACTGTGTCTGCTGCTAATATAGACTGGTTGATAAAGAGATGTAGTAGTATGTATGTATAAAGAAGAAAGAAAAAAAAACCTCGGGTAGGTGGTATACAATTATGGACGGACTGCCGAGTGCCGACACAGAGGTAGCTACAGCCGTGAACTACCGTACTGTACTGTGTCTGCTGCTAATATAGACTGGTTGATAAAGAGATGTAGTAGTATGTATGTATAAAGAAGAAAGAAAAAAAAACCTCGGGTAGGTGGTATACAATTATGGACGGACTGCCGAGTGCCGACACAGAGGTAGCTACAGACGTGAACTACCGTACTGTACTGTGTCTGCTGCTAATATAGACTGGTTGATAAAGAGATGTAGTAGTATGTATGTATAAAGAAGAAAGAAAAAAAAACCACGGGTAGGTGGTATACAATTATGGACGGACTGCCGAGTGCCGACACAGAGGTAGCTACAGCCGTGGACTACCGTACTGTACTGTGTCTGCTGCTAATATAGACTGGTTGATAAAGAGATGTAGTAGTATGTATGTATAAAGAAGAAAGAAAAAAAAACCTCGGGTAGGTGGTATACAATTATGGACGGACTGCCGAGTGCCGACACAGAGGTAGCTACAGCCGTGGACTACCGTACTGTACTGTGTCTGCTGCTAATATAGACTGGTTGATAAAGAGATGTAGTAGTATGTATGTATAAAGAAGAAAGAAAAAAAAACCTCGGGTAGGTGGTATACAATTATGGACGGACTGCCGAGTGCCGACACAGAGGTAGCTACAGCCGTGAACTACCATACTGTACTGTGTCTGCTGCTAATATAGACTGGTTGATAAAGAGATGTAGTAGTATGTATGTATAAAGAAGAAAGAAAAAAAAAACCACGGGTAGGTGGTATACAATTATGGACGGACTGCCGAGTGCCGACACAGAGGTAGCTACAGCCGTGGACTACCGTACTGTACTGTGTCTGCTGCTAATATAGACTGGTTGATAAAGAGATGTAGTAGTATGTATGTATGTATAAAGAAGAAAGAAAAAAAAACCACGGGTAGGTGGTATACAATTATGGACGGACTGCCGAGTGCCAACACAGAGGTAGCTACAGCCGTGAACTACCATACTGTACTGTGTCTGCTGCTAATATAGACTGGTTGATAAAGAGATGTAGTAGTATGTATGTATAAAGAAGAAAGAAAAAAAAAACCACGGGTAGGTGGTATACAATTATGGACGGACTGCCGAGTGCCGACACAGAGGTAGCTACAGCCGTGGACTACCGTACTGTACTGTGTCTGCTGCTAATATAGACTGGTTGATAAAGAGATGTAGTAGTATGTATGTATGTATAAAGAAGAAAGAAAAAAAAACCACGGGTAGGTGGTATACAATTATGGACGGACTGCCGAGTGCCAACACAGAGGTAGCTACAGCCGTGGACTACCGTACTGTACTGTGTCTGCTGCTAATATAGACTGGTTGATAAAGAGATGTAGTAGTATGTATGTATAAAGAAGAAAGAAAAAAAAACCACGGGTAGGTGGTATACAATTATGGATGGACTGCCGAGTGCCGACACAGAGGTAGCTACAGCCGTGCACTACCGTACTGTGTCTGCTGCGACTGGATGATAAATAATGATATAAAAAATATATATATATCACTACTGCAGCCGGACAGGTATATATTATATAATGACTGACCTGCTGGACACTGTCTGTCAGCAGAATGAGTTTTTTATAGAATAAAAAAAAAAACACCACACAAGTGAAGTCACACGACGAGTGTTTAACTTTTTCAGGCAATCACAATATAGTATACTGCTAACTATACTGGTGGTCAGTGTGGTCAGGTCACTGGTCAGTCACACTGGCAGTGGCACTCCTGCAGCAAAAGTGTGCACTGTTTAATTTTAATATAATATGTACTCCTGGCTCCTGCTATAACCTATAACTGGCACTGCAGTGCTCCCCAGTCTCCCCCACAATTATAAGCTGTGTGAGCTGAGCACAGTCAGATATATATACATAGATGATGCAGCACACTGGGCTGAGCAGTGCACACAGATATGGTATGTGACTGAGTCACTGTGTGTATCGTTTTTTTCAGGCAGAGAACGGATATATTAAATAAAACTGCACTGTCTGGTGGTCACTGTGGTCAGTCACTAGTAAACTCTGCACTCTCTACACTTCTACAGTACTCCTAAGCTCCAGTAAATCAGGTCAATCTCTCTCTCTCTCTCTTCTAATCTAAATGGAGAGGACGCCAGCCACGTCCTCTCCCTATCAATCTCAATGCACGTGTGAAAATGGCGGCGACGCGCGGCTCCTTATATAGAATCCGAGTCTCGCGAGAATCCGACAGCGTCATGATGACGTTCGGGCGCGCTCGGGTTAACCGAGCAAGGCGGGAGGATCCGAGTCTGCTCGGACCCGTGAAAAAAACCATGAAGTTCGGGCGGGTTCGGATTCAGAGAAACCGAACCCGCTCATCTCTACACAGAACCTGTGTTATTCATGAGTGTCCCGGTTTAAAGGGATAGTACGGAAAGCCTATGTATGAGACAGGGGCGGGGAGGGCTGAACCTTCACCAAAAAGAGTGCACTCGTGCAAACTGATCCACAAGAATGTGACGTGAGGAATAGTCAGTAGCCCGGCGAATGATAACCACAGCTCACTGCATAAGATACTAGTCATTTCATGCAAAATATTCCAGGAAAGATGAGAGTCCAAGGGGGACATAGGCCCCTGATCAAAAACAGTTAGCGGGATATAATTAATAGAGATGAGCGGGTTCGGTTCCTCGGAAACCGAACCCCCCCGAACTTCTCGCTTTTTACACGGGTCCGAGGCAGACTCGGATCTTCCCGCCTTGCTCGGCTAACCCGAGCGCACCCGAACGTCATCATCCCGCTGTCGGATTCTCGCGAGGCTCGTATTCTATCGCGAGACTCGGATTCTATATAAGGAGCCGCGCGTCGCCGCCATTTTCACACGTGCATTGAGATTGATAGGGAGAGGACATGGCTGGCGTCCTCTCCGTTTAGATAGAGAGTGAGACAGAGACACTTGATTTACTGGAGCATTAGGAGTACTCAGAGAGTGCAGAGTTTTGCTGATAGTTATACTAGTGGTGACCACCAGTTTTATTTATCATTTAATATAATCCGTTCTCTGCCTGAAAAAAACCGATACACAGTCACATACCATATCTGTGCTCAGCCTCAGTGTGCTGCATGATAATATCATCTATGTATATCTGACTGTGCTGAGTAGTGCTCACTGCTCACACAGCTTAATTGTGGGGGAGACTGGGGAGCAGTTATAGCAGGAGTACATATTTAACAGTGCACACTTTTGCTGCCAGAGTGCCAGTGTGACTGACCAGCAGTGACCACCAGTATATTGTCTGCCTGAAAAAGTTAAACACTCGTGTGGTGTTTTTTTTTTTTATTCTATAAACGCATTCTGCTGACAGTGTCCAGCAGGTCCGTCATTCATTATATTTCTATCTTCTTCATACTAGTAGTTTAGGAGTCTGCAGTGCTGACAGTGTCCAGCAGGTCCGTCATTATACAATATATACCTGTCCTGCAGTAGTGATATATATATATTTTTTATATCATTATCATCCAGTCTATACTAGCAGACGCAGTACGGTAGTCCACGGCTGTAGCTACCTCTGTGTCGGCAGTCGCTCATCATCCAGAAGTATACTAGTATCCATCCATCTCCATTGTTAATGTTTACCTGAGGTGCCTTTTAGTTGTGCCTATTAAAATATGGAGAACAAAAATGTTGAGGTTCCAAAAATAGGGAAAGATCAAGATCCACTTCCACCTCGTGCTGAAGCTGCTGCCACTAGTCATGGCCAAGACGATGAAATGCCATCAACGTCGTCTGCCAAGGCCGATGCCCAATGTCATAGTACAGAGCATGTCAAATCCAAAACACCAAATATCAGTAAAAAAAGGACTCAAAAATCTAAAATAAAATCGTCGGAGAAGTGTAAACTTGCCAATATGCCATTTACCACACGGAGTGGCAAGGAACGGCTGAGGCCCTGGCCTATGTTCATGGCTAGTGGTTCAGCTTCACATGAGGATGGAAGCACTCAGCCTCTCGCTAGAAAAATGAAAAGACTTAAGCTGGCAAAAGCACAGCAAAGAACTGCGTTCTTCGAAATCACAAATCCACAAGGAGAGTCCAATTGTGTCGGTTGCGATGCCTGACCTTCCCAACACTGGACGTGAAGAGCATGCGCCTTCCACCATTTGCACGCCCCCTGCAAGTGCTGGAAGGAGCACCCGCAGTCCAGTTCCTGATAGTCAGATTGAAGATGTCAGTGTTGAAGTACACTAGGATGAGGAGGATATGGGTGTTGCTGGCGCTGGGGAGGAAATTGACCAGGAGGATTCTGATGGTGAGGTGGTTTGTTTAAGTCAGGCACCCGGGGAGACACCTGTTGTCCGTGGGAGGAATATGGCCATTGACATGCCTGGTGAAAATACCAAAAAAAATCAGCTCTTCAGTGTGGAAGTATTTCAACAGAAATGCGGACAACATTTGTCAAGCCGTGTGTTGCCTTTGTCAAGCTGTAATAAGTAGGGGTAAGGACGTTAACCACCTCGGAACATCCTCCCTTATACGTCACCTGCAGCGCATTCATCATAAGTCAGTGACAAGTTCAAAAACTTTGGGCGACAGCGGAAGCAGTCCACTGACCAGTAAATCCCTTCCTCTTGTAACCAAGCTAACGCAAACCACCCCACCAACTCCCTCAGTGTCAATTTCCTCCTTCCCCAGGAATGCCAATAGTCCTGCAGGCCATGTCACTGGCAATTCTGACGAGTCCTCTCCTGCCTGGGATTCCTCCGATGCATCCTTGCGTGTAACGCCTACTGCTGCTGGCGCTGCTGTTGTTGCTGCTGGGAGTCGATGGTCATCCCAGAGGGGAAGTCGTAAGACCACTTTTACTACTTCCACCAAGCAATTGACTGTCCAACAGTCCTTTGCGAGGAAGATGAAATATCACAGCAGTCATCCTGCTGCAAAGCGGATAACTGAGGCCTTGGCATCCTGGGCGGTGAGAAACGTGGTTCCGGTATCCATCATTACTGCAGAGGCAACTAGAGACTTGTTGGAGGTACTGTGTCCCCGGTACCAAATACCATCTAGGTTCCATTTCTCTAGGCAGGCGATACCGAAAATGTACACAGACCTCAGAAAAAGACTCACCAGTGTCCTAAAAAATGCATTTGTACCCAATGTCCACTTAACCACGGACATGTGGACAAGTGGAGCAGGGCAGACTCAGGGCTATATGACTGTGACAACCCACTGGGTAGATGTATGGACTCCCGCCGCAAGAACAGCAGCGGCGGCACCAGTAGCAGCATCTCGCAAACGCCAACTCTTTCCTAGGCAGGCTACGCTTTGTATCACCGATTTCCAGAATACGCACACAGCTAAAAACCTCTTACGGCAACTGAGGAAGATCATCGCAGAATGGCTTACCCCAATTGGACTCTCCTGTGGATTTGTGGCATCGGACAACGCCAGCAATATTGTGTGTGCATTAAATATGGGCAAATTCCAGCACGTCCCATGTTTTGCACATACCTTGAATTTGGTGGTGCAGAATTATTTAAAAAACGAGAGGGGCGTGCAAGAGATGCTGTCGGTGGCCAGAAGAATTGCGGGACACTTTCGGCGTACAGGCACCACGTACAGAAGACTGGAGCAACACCAAAAACGCCTGAACCTGCCCTGCCATCATCTGAAGCAAGAAGTGGTAACGAGGTGGAATTCAACCCTCTATATGCTTCAGAGGTTGGAGGAGCAGCAAAAGGCCATTCAAGCCTATACAACTGAGCACGATATAGGAGGTGGAATGCACCTGTCTCAAGCGCAGTGGAAAATGATTTCAACGTTGTGCAAGGTTCTGCAACCTTTTGAACTTGCCACACGTGAAGTCAGTTCAGACACTGCCAGCCTGAGTCAGGTCATTCCCCTCATCAGGCTTTTGCAGAAGAAGCTGGAGACATTGAAGGAGGAGCTAACACAGAGCGATTCCGCTAGGCATGTGGGACTTGTGGATGGAGCCCTTAATTCGCTTAACAAGGATTCACGGGTGGTCAATCTGTTGAAATCAGAGCACTACATTTTGGCCACCGTGCTCGATCCTAGATTTAAAACCTACCTTGGATCTCTCTTTCCGGCAGACACAAGTCTGCAGGGGTTCAAAGAACTGCTGGTAAGAAAATTGTCAAGTCAAGCGGAACGCGACCTGTCAACATCTCCTCCTTCACATTCTCCCGCAACTGGGGGTGTGAGGAAAAGGCTCAGAATTCCGAGCCCACCCGCTGGCGGTGATGCAGGGCAGTCTGGAGCGACTGCTGATGCTGACATCTGGTCCGGACTGAAGGACCTGCCAACGATTACGGACATGTCGTCTACTGTCACTGCATATGATTCTCTCCCCATTGAAAGAATGGTGGAGGATTATATGAGTGACCGCATCCAAGTTGGCACGTCAGACAGTCCGTACGTATACTGGCAGGAAAAAGAGGCAATTTGGAGGCCCTTGCACAAACTGGCTTTATTCTACCTAAGTTGCCCTCCCACAAGTGTGTACTCCGAAAGAGTGTTTAGTGCCGCCGCTCACCTTGTCAGCAATCGGCGTACGAGGTTACTTCCAGAAAATGTGGAGAAGATGATGTTCATTAAAATGAATTATAATCAATTCCTCCATGGAGACATTCACCAGCAGCAATTGCCTCCACAAAGTACACAGGGAGCTGTGATGGTGGATTCCAGTGGGGACGAATTGATAATCTGTGAGGAGGGGGATGTACACGGTGATGAATCGGAGGATGATGATGAGGTGGACATCTTGCCTCTGTAGAGCCAGTTTGTGCAAGGAGAGATTAATTGCTTCTTTTTTGGTGGGGGTCCAAACCAACCCGTCATTTCAGTCACAGTCGTGTGGCAGACCCTGTCACTGAAATGATGGGTTTGTTAAAGTGTGCATGTCCTGTTTATACAACATAAGGGTGGGTGGGAGGGCCCAAGGACAATTCCATCTTGCACCTCCTTTTTTCTTTCATTTTTCTTTGCGTCATGTGCTGTTTGGGGAGTGTTTTTTGGAAGGGCCATCCTGCGTGACACTGCAGTGCCACTCCTAGATGGGCCAGGTGTTTGTGTCGGCCACTAGGGTCGCTTAGCTTACTCACACAGCTACCTCATTGCGCCTCTTTTTTTCTTCTTTGCGTCATGTGCTGTTTGGGGAGTGTTTTTTGGAAGGGCCATCCTGCGTGACACTGCAGTGCCACTCCTAGATGGGCCAGGTGTTTGTGTCGGCCACTTGGGTCGCTGAGCTTAGTCATCCAGCGACCTCGGTGCAAATTTTAGGACTAAAAATAATATTGTGAGGTGTGAGGTGTTCAGAATAGACTGAAAATGAGTGGAAATTATGGTTATTGAGGTTAATAATACTTTGGGATCAAAATGACCCCCAAATTCTATGATTTAAGCTGTTTTTTAGGGTTTTTTGAAAAAAACACCCGAATCCAAAACACACCCGAATCCGACAAAAAAAATTCGGTGAGGTTTTGCCAAAATGCGTTCGAACCCAAAACACGGCCGCGGAACCGAACCCAAAACCAAAACACAAAACGCGAAAAATTTCCGGTGCACATCTCTAATAATTAATAAAGAGCAGACTTGTTTAACAGACTGGACTTGCCTCTTTAAATTAAGGCTGTCCTGATTTACTTTGGAGACCTAGTTAAGTCAGATTTCATATGGTGACCCCAGCAGAGATCAAACGTCACTAAATTGTATAATCCTTAATATACTGTATAGAACATAATTGCACTGAGGTGAAACTTCACTCATGTACGTTTGGAACAGAGGGTCACTACTCTAGATAGCCAATTTTTGTAGGGGCCCGAAAATTCCGCTTTCAACTATTGAGCCCCACACTCCTTCTGCTTTTAGTAGAGGTTAGAGATAAAAAATAATGTAAAAAAAAGGGGCAGACTAGATGGGCAAAGCGGTTCTTATCTGCTGACAAATTCTATGTTTAGTAGGGCAGAGTGGGGCCTCTACTTGCATGGCCCGGTTCATGGTCAGCACATGTCTCAGTGTGAAGCCTTCGATTTGGGGATTAACTGATGTGTTTAAAAGGCACCAAAGCGGCCGGGCAGCTTACTCTGATTCTCCAGCCCAACCAAGCAACGTGCAGCTGTAGTGGCACAGTGACTGGTGGATGGCAATGGTCAATCAAATTGCAGGAGGGGTCAAGGCACTGAAAAAAACATTTGCCTATTGCCCCCTCTGGCAACCTCATTATAGTTCTGCCCCAGCGCGGTTTGTGAAAACCCAAAAGTGGATGGCATCATGGGAGACTTCTTATAAGTGGGAACAAGAAGTGGTTGCCAAGGGTAGATCTGAAAGTATTTAGAGATGAGGTTTGAGGTGGCGCTGCTGAAGGCTCTTTAGCTGACATTAATTATTTTAATTGAATACGTCTTTTTCAGCTTGAACGTAGCTGCCTCCGCTCTTAGGAAGTCAAAGGTATGCTTTTAAAAAAGTGTTATAAAAGTTTGCCACCCTCACGCTACTTATTGTAGATCTGCACATTCCCTCTTTACGGCCGTTTGGGTTCATCTGTGCTCCTCAGTAAGTAAACCAGTTTTTAGTTTCATATTTTAAGGATATAAAGAGTATTTCATCAGACGAGCCACTAAACTGGGCTGGGAAAATGAAGTGATGGGATTTTTTTTTTTACGACCGTTTCACCTGCCTTATTTTTTTAGGTAATCACTATCTTTTATTTGCCATTTGATTTATACCGACCGTTATTTTACTGATCTGCTGGAACATAAAAAAGTAGAAATGATATATCCATCAATAAAGTATTACAAGGGAAACCTGCTCGATTGTCACTTGTAGGACGATATACGGCATCAAGTTTATTTGCAGATTTTTTCCTCTTCCTGCTTAAATATTCGTTTGTGTTTTATGGAGATGGGGAAAAAAAACTTGAGAAACTTATGACTTGTCCTCTAAAAGATGCATTTAAAAACTGTCTATAATTTAATGAAGGTGAAGCCTTAGCTACAGCTATAGTGATGACAGCGACAAGGCAGAAGCACCTATATGCGGGGTTCAAGCGTTGGCCGAGTACAGGAAGGCCACGAATAGACGCAATTGTGTATGTCACAGGAGTATCACTTGTGGGTGCTGAGCACCTATTATGAATTTCGCAGCTCCCTTTATGGGACCTGCCTCCCAAATGCCGAAAACATTGGGACAACGCAGTCCCGATCACGACGGCAAGACAGAGACTTTAAATTGGGACAGACGAGAGACGTGGCTTTTACTGTATTTATAACATAGTTTAAAAACCATTAATTTTTCGGATGGGTAATTGGTACCCCGCCCCTTTTCCCCCTCTGCGCCTCTTTCTGCAGGTGGTCATTGTAACATTACGTCCCGCCCCCTGTGGCCAATGCAGTAAATAGAGGGAGCATGAAGAAGGGGAGGAGCCAATATGAACAGCTGCGTCCTTACTCCACCTTTCTGCCCATCCACTAGGAAGTGGATAGGGTGCAGGAGGCGGGGCGTCTTCAGAGAGGAGGAGAATCCTGTAGTCTCCTTCAGGGCCCCCTCCTCTCTAGCCGGCAGGGCTCTTGACTCTGGGCACTAGGATTATTAGGAGATCCTAGTGCATACTTGCCTACTTTCCTGGAATAACTCGGTTGCTTCCAAAGATCGGGTGACACTCCTGGCCCATTGGAAGACCAGACAAGTCTCCCAATTTTTATGCCCCCCCCCCCACCCAACCTCACACTTAGTGAGTAAAGTGGGCAGTCAATGATGCGATTCTTGCTGAACCGTGTCATCATAGCCACGCCCCCTGCAGTATAATGGCAGTATAAGGTGTCTATTGATTTATTGTGATTACTTTTGCATAACCATTAAGCTAGCTTATCTTCTAAAATAAATGACACGGACAACAACTGCGTCAGTTTTAAAAGGTCATTAATGTATTTATTAAGTGGAATGACCCTTCTGGTAAGGGATGGCAAGGAAAGCGCTTGATGACCAGCTCTCGCCAATTGATGTTATATAATAATGGTGGCGACTTAAACACCCCAACTTTATGATATAAGGCGACTTAAACGCCTCATCTGGCCAAAAGCATAACCTGTCCTGATAAGGCAAACACCACCCTTTACTATGGCATAGCGTGACCATTTCCTACGAAAATGCCCATCGTCCCCCTGTACGGGCAGAACTCACTAGTCGTCCTTGGAAAGGGTAGTTGCCCCTCAAAGACCATTAATGCCCCATGTGGCCGCTGGTCAAAAGCGCCTTCCCGCCGAAAGCTAAATTGAAAGCCAAATAGTAGCCAAATCCGAGAGCATCATCAAAACAAAAAAGGTGAGGACGGGCGGGATTTCCGGGAACCCAAAAAGGGAGGCAGCAGCACTTCCTATCTATATACCCCCTTACTGTTACCTTCCCTACCTACCCTGATAGGCTAATGCAACACAAACCAAACCCCCCCCCAAGGGGGAGGCTAATATAACTAGCAAAAACTCTCTCATTAACTCATCACAAACCAAAGACCCCTTCTATAATTTCATGCCTATACAGCCTTCATTTACTCATGTCGGCATTACAGAGCGGTGGTGTGGCTTACATGACGTGACACGGTACCCATGCTCCCGCTCCGCCTCCACCCCACCCCCGTTCTGCCCCCTCTGCACATCATAGACCTGCCCCGCCCCCTTGCTGAGCCGACTTGGAGAGAGCAGCCAGGATTTCGGCAAGTATGACCTAGTGCTGTCACAGTCTGATGCACATACGCAGGTCTAGGGGGGGAAACGGTGCGGTGGCCGTTTTCCCCAGTGATTTTCCTACTGCGCATGTGCGAAACACGGGATTTCTGCAGTGCTGCTATGATGTGGGACTCCGGAGGGTAAGTTTTGAAAAAAATGGGTGCAGGTTGGGCTGTGTGGGCCCTGGGGCCCCGTGTGCACCTCACACAATGCACTCAGCAGGGCTGCCATCAGAAATTATGGGGCCCGGGACTGTCAAATAAAAGATTCTGCCGTACTGCTCCACCCCAATGTGATGTCATACATTGTGACGTTACATAAAGATGGCGTGTTGTGGGCCAATAGGAACGGTTCACAGAGATCTAATGCGCAGACAAGGCTTGTTTTAAGAAGTCCTCCCTGCGCATCAGACTGCAGCTGATTCATAGACTGGTGTAACTCTACAGGTATTGGTGATATGAGCCAGGGGTGGGGCCCCCTCTCTGTAAGGGCCCAGAACACCAGTCCCCACAGCCCCCCCCCCCCCCCCCCCCCCCTACGACGGCTGCCCTGGCACTCACTATAAATATGCCAGTGGCAGGAGGTTAGTCTACTCTTATGTGGGATTTGCTGAGAATTTGAGCGTACTGTAGCTTAGATGTACCGGGAGAGTAGTCCAGTATGGTTTACAGAGACCATTTAACTGCAGAGCCCACACTCTATTCAACGCCCTCATTATCTTGGTGTACACCAAAACGAGTATTTAAAAATAATACAATAAAATGAGCAGCAAAGGTGTTTTTGTGCGCTGTCCTAGTAGAGACTAAATACAGTCTTGTTAGGCTTGGTGCATAGGTAAGAATGGGGCAGATGTATTAAGCCTGGAGAAGTGATAAAGCAGTGATAAAGGCAAGGTGATAACGCACCAGCCAATCAGTTAATAACTGCCAATTTACATATTGGAGCTGATTGGCTGGTGCATTATCACCTTGCACTTATCACTGCTTTATCACTTCTCCAGGCTTAATACATCTGCCCCACTGCTCCCTACACACTTATTTTTATTACAGGTGACTGGAGCCCCATGTTGTTAAGAATTAGCTCAGGCATGTCGAAACAAGACACAAAGGTGGTCATTCCGAGTTGATCGTTAGCTGCATTCGTTCGCTGTGCAGCGATGAGGCAAAAAAACAGCACTTCTGCGCATGCGGCGCAATGCGCACGCATTAAGTACTATTACAATGAACGATGTAGTTTCGCACAAGGTCTAGCGAAGCTTTTCAGTCGCACTGTTGGCCGCAGAGTGATTGACATGAAGTGGGCGTTTCTGGGTGTCAACTGACCGTTTTCAGGGAGTGTTCGAAATAACGCAGGCGTGGCAGGAAAAACGCAGGTGTGGCTGGGCGAACGCAGGGTGTGTTTGTGACGTCAAAACAGGAACTGTACATGTCTGAAGTCATCACAAGCGCTTAGTAGGTTTTGAGCTACTCAGAAACTGCACAAAAAAACTTTGTAGCCGCTCTGCGATCCTTTCGTTCGCACTTCTGCTAAGCTAAAATACACTCCCAGTGGGAGGCGGCATAGCGTTTGCACTGCTGCTAAAAACTGCTGGCGAGCGAACAACTCGGAATGACCACCAAAAATCACAGTTGTCGCAGTACCACCTGTGGAAGTATGATGGCGCTGCTGAGTCATCTGATCTCCCAGTTCCTCCTTGATGGACACTGAACCTTGCAGGTACAGTAATTCCAGGGCAACATTTCTATACACTGAACAATTGATTATATACTGTACATTATAATTTTATTTCATACATTCTATAGAGGTATACGGCATGTAGTATGACGGGGCTGGGCGCACCTCCCAGTGGCCATTCTGCATGTGTCCATGTCAGTACTTGGAGGGCTTGCTGTGACTCTATGATGCTTTCTTCCTCTCGGATAGAGGGGGCGGCACGTTGCAGCCTTGGCTTGCTGTTTCGTTTGGGATTCAGTACAATGCAGTGATCTTGTCATGCATTGCCAAATTTTCTAGGCTGAGGGTAAAATCTCTGTGGATTCCTGGAGGTTAATATCCATCTCTCTTTATTACCTGTTATGAAGCATCAGAAAGAGAAGAATCTGCTGTGACAAATATATGCAGGTTCTGATGGCTGCTCAGTGGCCTGTGTACAATGAGCTGTTAGTTTCAGTCCAGTTCCTGCAATAGACAGATATTGACTGCAGAAAAATCGCCGCACAAACCGTATTCTTACTCTTTTTATTTATCTCAGTGCATCGTAACCTTCGCTGACGGGATTTATTCTTAACAACCAATAGAAGTGGAATTAAAATGCATTTTATAACAATTTAATGATAGCTGGTATTTACAATTTTTTTTCTTGTGTCTATTGTGGATCAATGTACGTTTCTCATGCCGGTCAGTTTGTGCGATGACCTGTTTCAGATGTACGATTCTGTTAGGGTCCTTTCCATCCCCTCATTATCAGCCCACCACCTACATAATATATAAATGGTTCTGCTTGATGTAGATGGACGGGCTTTCTGTAATTGCTGTGCTGTCCAAATAAATAAATAAATGAGCATATGTAAAAGTTCATGAAAGCACCTCTAATGGGCCCTACACGCATACCGATCCGCCGCTGAGCTGCCCGATGGCGGATACGGCCGATGGGTGACCCGGTGGCGGGGGGGAGAGAAGTTTCTTCACTCTCCCCGTCACTCGGCTCCATAGCAGTGCAGGCAAATATGGACGAGATCGTCCATATTGGCCTGCATGCACAAGCGATGTGGCACCAGCGATGAACGAGCGCGGGGCCGCGCATCGTTCATCGCTGGTGCCTCCACACAGAACGATATGAACGAGTTCTCTTTCATTTATGAATGAGAATGTTGATATCGTTCTGTTTTATCTGCCAGTGTGTAGGGCCCATAAGTCTCTGATATAAGTTGGCATATACAAGTGACTTTCAGGAGCCAATCGGATCTGCTGGTGTTTGAGATCGGGGATGCTCACACCTAGAGATGAGCGGGTTCGGTTCCTCGGAATCCGAACCCGCCCGAACTTCAGTTTTTTTTACACGGGTCCGAGCGACTCTGATCTTCCCGCCTTGCTCGGTTAACCCGAGCGCGCCCGAACGTCATCATCACGCTGTCGGATTCTCGCGAGGCTCGGATTCTATCGCGAGACTCGGATTCTATATAAGGAGCCGCGCGTCGCCGCCATTTTTCACACGTGCATTGAGATTCATAGGGAGAGGACGTGGCTGGCGTCCTCTCCGTTTATAGAGATTCGAGAAGAGAGTGAGACAGAGAGAGACACAGTAGTAATTTGGGGAGCATTAGGAGGAGTACTACTACTACTAGTACTTGCTGAAGTGATAGAGAGAGATAGTGTGACTGTATTATCTGACTTGTGGGGGAGACACTGACAGTGGGGAGCAGTTAGAGTCTGAGAGCAGGACTCAGGACTCAGGAGTACATATAACGTACAGTGCACACTTTTACTGCCAGAGTGCCAGCCACACTGCCATTGTTTGTGACCACACTGACCACCAGTATAATATATATTGTGATTGTCTGCTTAGGACTCAGGAGTACTACTTGCAAGTTGCTGATAGTGTGACCAGTGACCTGACCACCAGTTTAATAATCACCACCAGTTTATGAGTTTAATATATATTTTATATATATATATATATATATATATATATATATAATTGTATATAATATATATATAATATTGTATACCACCTAGCACCTACCCGTGTTTTTTTTTTTTTTTTCTTTCTTCTTTATACATACTACTATAGTAGCTTACTGTAGCAGTCTGCGGTGCTGCTGAGCTGACAGTGTCCAGCAGGTCCGTCATCAGTCATTACATAATAAATATATAATATATACCTGTCCGGCTGCAGTACTAGTGATATTATATATACATATATATTGATTTCATCTCATTATCATCCAGTCTATATTAGCAGCAGACACAGTACGTTAGTCCACGGCTGTAGCTACCTCTGTGTCGGCACTCGGCAGTCCATCCATAAGTATACTAGTATCCATCCATCTCCATTGTTTACCTGAGGTGCCTTTTAGTTGTGCCTATTAAAATACGGAGAACAAAAATGTTGAGGTTCCAAAATTAGGGAAAGATCAAGATCCACTTCCACCTCGTGCTGAAGCTGCTGCCACTAGTCATGGCCGAGATGATGAAATGCCAGCAACGTCGTCTGCCAAGGCCGATGCCCAATGTCATAGTACAGAGCATGTAAAATCCAAAACACCAAATATCAGTAAAAAAAGGACTCCAAAACCTAAAATAAAATTGTCGGAGGAGAAGCGTAAACTTGCCAATATGCCATTTACCA
This sequence comes from Pseudophryne corroboree, assembly GCF_028390025.1. Classification (NCBI taxonomy): domain Eukaryota; kingdom Metazoa; phylum Chordata; class Amphibia; order Anura; family Myobatrachidae; genus Pseudophryne; species Pseudophryne corroboree. Next base: position 470,891,227 of record NC_086451.1, read on the forward strand.
CACGGAGTGGCAAGGAACTGCTGAGGCCCTGGCCTATGTTCATGGCTAGTGGTTCAGCTTCACATGAGGATGGAAGCACTCAGCCTCTCGCTAGAAAAATGAAAAGACTCAAGCTGGCAAAAGCACCGCAAAGAACTGTGCGTTCTTCGAAATCCCAAATCCACAAGGAGAGTCCAATTGTGTCGGTTGCGATGCCTGACCTTCCCAACACTGGACGTGAAGAGCATGCGCCTTCCACCATTTGCACGCCCCCTGCAAGTGCTGGAAGGAGCACCCGCAGTCCAGTTCCTGATAGTCAGATTGAAGATGTCAGTGTTGAAGTACACCAGGATGAGGAGGATATGGGTGTTGCTGGCGCTGGGGAGGAAATTGACAAGGAGGATTCTGATGGTGAGGTGGTTTGTTTAAGTCAGGCACCCGGGGAGACACCTGTTGTCCGTGGGAGGAATATGGCCGTTGACATGCCTGGTGAAAATACCAAAAAAATTAGCTCTTCGGTGTGGAAGTATTTCAACAGAAATGCGGACAACATTTGTCAAGCCGTGTGTTGCCTTTGTCAAGCTGTAATAAGTAGGGGTAAGGACGTTAACCACCTCGGAACATCCTCCCTTATACGTCACCTGCAGCGCATTCATAATAAGTCAGTGACAAGTTCAAAAACTTTGGGCGACAGCGGAAGCAGTCCACTGACCAGTAAATCCCTTCCTCTTGTAACCAAGCTCACGCAAACCACCCCACCAACTCCCTCAGTGTCAATTTCCTCCTTCCCCAGGAATGCCAATAGTCCTGCAGGCCATGTCACTGGCAATTCTGACGATTCCTCTCCTGCCTGGGATTCCTCCGATGCATCCTTGCGTGTAACGCCTACTGCTGCTGGCGCTGCTGTTGTTGCTGCTGGGAGTCGATGGTCATCCCAGAGGGGAAATCGTAAGACCACTTTTACTACTTCCACCAAGCAATTGACTGTCCAACAGTCCTTTGCGAGGAAGATGAAATATCACAGCAGTCATCCTGCTGCAAAGCGGATAACTGAGGCCTTGGCATCCTGGGTGGTGAGAAACGAGGTTCCGGTATCCATCATTACTGCAGAGCCAACTAGAGACTTGTTGGAGGTACTGTGTCCCCGGTACCAAATACCATCTAGGTTCCATTTCTCTAGGCAGGCGATACCGAAAATGTACACAGACCTCAGAAAAAGAGTCACCAGTGTCCTAAAAAATGCAGCTGTACCCAATGTCCACTTAACCACGGACATGTGGACAAGTGGAGCAGGGCAGGGTCAGGACTATGACTGTGACAGCCCACTGGGTAGATGTATGGACTCCCGCCGCAAGAACAGCAGCGGCGGATCCAGTATCAGCATCTCGCAAATGCCAACTCTTTCCTAGGCAGGCTACGCTTTGTATCACCGCTTTCCAGAATACGCACACAGCTGAAAACCTCTTACGGCAACTGAGGAAGATCATCGCGGAATGGCTTACCCCAATTGGACTCTCCTGTGGATTTGTGGCATCAGACAACGCCAGCAATATTGTGTGTGCATTAAATATGGGCAAATTCCAGCACGTCCCATGTTTTGCACATACCTTGAATTTGGTGGTGCAGAATTTTTTAAAAAACGACAGGGGTGTGCAAGAGAATCTGTCGGTGGCCAGAAGAATTGCGGGACACTTTCGGCGTACAGGCACCACGTACAGAAGACTGGAGCACCACCAAAAACAACTGAACCTGCCCTGCCATCATCTGAAGCAAGAAGTGGTAACGAGGTGGAATTCAACCCTCTATATGCTTCAGAGGTTGGAGGAGCAGCAAAAGGCCATTCAAGCCTATACAATTCAGCACGATATAGGAGGTGGAATGCACCTGTCTCAAGGGCAGTGGAGAATGATTTCAACATTGTGCAAGGTTCTGATGCCCTTTGAACTTGCCACACGTGAAGTCAGTTCAGACACTGCCAGCCTGAGTCAGGTCATTCCCCTCATCAGGCTTTTGCAGAAGAAGCTGGAGACATTGAAGGAGGAGCTAACACAGAGCGATTCCGCTAGGCATGTGGGACTTGTGGATGGAGCCCTTAATTCGCTTAACAAGGATTCACGGGTGGTCAATCTGTTGAAATCAGAGCACTACATTTTGGCCACCATGCTCGATCCTAGATTTAAAGCCTACCTTGGATCTCTCTTTCCGGCAGACACAAGTCTGCTGGGGTTCAAAGACCTGCTGGTGAGAAAATTGTCAAGTCAAGCGGAACGCGACCTGTCAACATCTCCTCCTTCACATTCTCCCGCAACTGGGGGTGCAAGGAAAAGGCTCAGAATTCCGAGCCCACCCGCTGGCGGTGATGCAGGGCAGTCTGGAGCGACTGCTGATGCTGACATCTGGTCCGGACTGAAGGACCTGACAACGATTACGGACATGTCGTCTACTGTCACTGCATATGATTCTCTCCCCATTGAAAGAATGGTGGAGGATTATATGAGTGACCGCATCCAAGTAGGCATGTCAGACAGTCTGTACTTATACTGGCAGGAAAAAGAGGCAATTTGGAGGCCCTTGCACAAACTGGCTTTATTCTACCTAAGTTGCCCTCCCACAAGTGTGTACTCCGAAAGAGTGTTTAGTGCCGCCGCTCACCTTGTCAGCAATCGGCGTACGAGGTTACATCCAGAAAATGTGGAGAAGATGATGTTCATTAAAATGAATTATAATCAATTCCTCCGTGGAGACATTGACCAGCAGCAATTGCCTCCACAAAGTACACAGGGAGCTGAGATGGTGGATTCCAGTGGGGACGAATTGATAATCTGTGAGGAGGGGGATGTACACGGTGATATATCGGAGGATGATGATGAGGTGGACATCTTGCCTCTGTAGAGCCAGTTTGTGCAAGGAGAGATTAATTGCTTCTTTTTAGGTGGGGGTCCAAACCAACCCGTCATTTCAGTCACAGTCGTGTGGCAGACCCTGTCACTGAAATGATGGGTTGGTTAAAGTGTGCATGTCCTGTTTATACAACATAAGGGTGGGTGGGAGGGCCCAAGGACAATTCCATCTTGCACCTCTTTTTTCTTTAATTTTTCTTTGCGTCATGTGCTGTTTGGGGAGTATTTTTTGGAAGGGCCATCCTGCGTGAGACACTGCAGTGCCACTCCTAGATGGGCCCGGTGTTTGTGTCGGCCACTAGGGTCGCTTATCTTACTCACACAGCTACCTCATTGCGCCTCTTTTTTTCTTTGCGTCATGTGCTGTTTGGGGAGGGTTTTTTGGAAGGGCCATCCTGCGTGAGACACTGCAGTGCCACTCCTAGATGGGCCCGGTGTTTGTGTCGGCCACTAGGGTCGCTTATCTTACTCACACAGCTACCTCATTGCGCCTCTTTTTTTCTTTGCGTCATGTGCTGTTTGGGGAGGGTTTTTTGGAAGGGCCATCCTGCGTGACACTGCAGTGCCACTCCTAGATGGGCCCGGTGTTTGTGTCGGCCACTAGGGTCGCTTATCTTACTCACACAGCTACCTCATTGCGCCTCTTTTTTTCTTTGCGTCATGTGCTGTTTGGGGAGGGTTTTTTGGAAGGGCCATCCTGCGTGACACTGCAGTGCCACTCCTAGATGGGCCCGGTGTTTGTGTCGGCCACTAGGGTCGCTTATCTTACTCACACAGCTACCTCATTGCGCCTCTTTTTTTCTTTGCGTCATGTGCTGTTTGGGGAGGGTTTTTTGGAAGGGCCATCCTGCGTGACACTGCAGTGCCACTCCTAGATGGGCCAGGTGTTTGTGTCGGCCACTAGGGTCGCTTAGCTTAGTCATCCAGCGACCTCGGTGCAAATTTTAGGACTAAAAATAATATTGTGAGGTGTGAGGTATTCAGAATAGACTGAAAATGAGTGGAAATTATGGTTTTTGAGGTTAATAATACTTTGGGATCAAAATGACCCCCAAATTCTATGATTTAAGCTATTTTTTAGTGTTTTTTGAAAAAAACACCCGAATCCAAAACACACCCGAATCCGACAAAAAAAATTCGGTGAGGTTTTGCCAAAACGCGGTCGAACCCAAAACACGGCCGCGGAACCGAAACCAAAACCAAAACACAAAACCCGAAAAATTTCAAGTGCACATCTCTACAGTCACACCGGCCATATAATTGATTTTCAAACTGTTTCTTCATATTTGAAAAATGTAACATTTTAGAAAGTCTAAGGTAGGGTCCCCAAACACAGTCCTCAAGGCACACTAGCTGTCCAGTGTTTAAGGATAGCCATACTTAAGCACAGGTGACTTAGAGGTCTATGGGGTAGATGTATTTTACCCGCAGTTAGTGTACGGGTATAATGTTTCCTGCATTGCCTCTTTACCGGGGTGAAGCAGGAAGCAGCAGCACCAAGGTGTATGAACATCTCCGGTCCTGAAGAAGGGGACTAAAAACTCCCCGCACCGGCGAACGCTTCTGCCCGCAGAGCACCAGCCACGCTGATGTGCTGTGTCTCTCCCCGGCCGGCTCCGGAGCGCATGCACGAGATCTCAATACTCACAAGTCTGGATTCCTCCGCAGCCACTATAGCGCACATACTGTAACGTGCACTGATTCCTCACCCAACCCCCCCCCCCCCTCCCCTTCCCACCCTCATATCACCGGATCATACATCTGCCCCTAAGTACTAAGACTTGGAGTCAGAGCCGGCCCTAACCAATATGATGCCCTAGGCAAGATTTTGGCTGGTGTCCCCTAGCACCACCGCTGGTTCTGCCTCTGACCTTGCACCTCTCTCCCAGCACCATCACCCCACACCCATAGCAGTCCTTGTACCCCCTATATTTTAATTAGGAATAGTTTGCACATTTGGTGCACAGCCCAAACAGGGGCATCTTCTTGCTGGGAAGGGGCATGGCCACACAATAGTAACCCCAATTCCAATTACGCCACACAGTACTGCAACTTTATTCACATTTGATCATGCGATAGTGTCCATAATTCATATTACATCCCACAGTAGTATCACTTTACCTTAAACGTTACTCCTTACAGTAGAGCCCCTTATTCACATTACATCACACTGAATTGCTCCTTATTCACATTACACCACACCTTATTGCTCTTTATTCACATTAGACGACACAGTAGTGCCCTTTCTATATGCAACGCCACATAGTAGAGCACCTTATACACATACTGCCACACATTAGTAATGCATTTATACACCTAATTCCACACAGTAATGCCCGTTACACATATGAGACACATTATTAATGTACTTATAAACATAATGCACTTTACACATTATGACAACCTTTATTAATGCCCTTTTACACATAATGTCCCTTACACATATGTCGTACATTATTAATGCCTTTATACACATAATGACACACATAGTGCCCCCTACACATTTGCTGCACATTATTAGTGCCCCTATACACATAATGACAGACATACAGTAGTACCGTTACACACATGCCGCACATTATTAATGCCCTTATACACATAATGACACACACAGTGACCCTTACACATATGCCGCACATTATTAATGCCATTATACACATAATGACACACATAGTGCCCCCTACACATTTGCTGCACATTATTAGTGCCCCTATACACATACTGACACAGATACAGTAGTACTCTGTTACACATATGCCGCACATTATTAATGCCCTTATACACAGAATGACACACATAGTGCCCCCTACACATTTGCTGCACATTATTAGTGACCCTATACACATAATGACACACATACAGTAGTACTCTGTTACACATATGCCGCACATTATTAATGCCCTTATACACATAATGACACACATAGTGGCTCTTTACACATATGTTGCACATTATTAATGCATTTTTACATGACACACATAATGCTCCTTACACATATTCCGAACACTACTGCACAACCAACCCACTCACATGCACACAGCACTCACACTGCCGCTAACACTGTGACCTCTGCCTCTGCTTGGATACAGATGTGTCCTCATAAATCTTATCTCAATGATAACGTCGGGCACCTTTTTTTTAATGAAAACGCATCTTATTTGCATTGCTATGTGGCTAGGATGCACAATCAGATTCTGCTGATTAAAATGATATGCAGCATGCCAATATACTGTGTGAGACTGTGGCTGTATCTGCATATGAAATGCTACATACAGAATATAGGCATGCCGCATATTATTTTAATCAGCAGAGGCTGCTGATGCCCCTAGGCATATCAAATGCCCTAGGCAATTGCCTAGTTTGCCTATGCCTATGGCCAGCTCTGCTTGGAGAAAGATAAAGTACAGTACTAACCAACCAGCTCCTAGCAGTCATTTTTCAAACACAGCCTGTAACATGGCAGTTAGGAGCTGATTGGCTGCTACTTTGGGGTCATGTGCTAAAGCTGTGGAGAGAGATAAAGGGCTAGATGCATCATCGCCTGGAGAGTGATAAAATGGAAAGAGATAAAGTACCAGCTAATCAGCTCTGAATTGCCATGTCACAGGCCCTGTTGGAAAAATGACAGTTAGTAGCTGGTTGGCTGGTAGTTTATCACTTTCCATTTTTTGGTACTTTATATCCGTCCACTTTATCTTTCTCCAAATCTTTGTACATAAGGGTCCTAGGGGCCTATTTATCACCATCCGCATCCAGGATGCGGATGTGAGGTGATTAAATCGCCCCAACTCACACTGAGGCCCTCATTCCGAGTTGATCGCTAGCTGCTTTCGTTCGCAGCGCAGCGATCAGGCAAGAAAATGGCAGTTCTGTGATTGCGTATGCGGCGCAATGCACATGCGCGTCGTACTCTTACAACGAACAATGTAGTTTCACACAAGGTCTAGCGAAGCTTTTCAGTCGCACTGCTGACCGCAGAGTGATTGACAGGAAGAGGGCGTTTCTGGGTGTCAACTGAACGTTTTCAGGGAGTGAGTGAAAAAACGCAGGCGTGGCTGGGGAAACGTAGGCGTGGCTGGGCGAACGCAGGGCGTGTTCGTGACGTCAAAACAGGAACAGAACAGTCTGAAGTGATCGCAAGCGCTGAGTAGGTCTGGAGCTACTCTGAAGCTGCACAAAATTATTTTGTAGCCGCTCTGCGATCCTTTCGTTCGCACTTCTGCTAAGCTAAAATACACTCCCAGTGGGCGGCGGCTTAGGGTTTGCACGGCTGCTAAAAACTGCTAGCGAGCGATCAACTCGGAATGAGAGCCCGAGATAATTGATCTACATCGCAGGAATGCAGGGACATAGCTTGTAGTCAAGCTCTGTCCCTGTGGTTCCTCTTCGCAGCATCATCAGGGTATTTTTTGGAATTAATACCCCGATATCCTGCTGCGCATGTGCCGCCCCCCCCCCGACATCGCCGCTACTGCCGCCGCCCTGTCGCCCCCCCATCGGACACACATAGCTGATCACTCTGCCAGGTCCCCGCTCAGCCAGGGGCAGAGGCAGCTGGGCAAAAGGGTGCATACAGTATCGCAGTGCTGCCCTGTGAACTCGCTAGAGATTATCACAGGGCACACTGCGGTACATTATAAGTATGGGGAATGCGATGTGGGTTACTACAAAAAAAAAAGTGAATTAAAGGGTTTGGAGCAGTTTTTCATGAAAACTGCTCCAAATGCCCTTTATTACATTCAGGTGATACTAAAATAATGTGAAAAAGGGTGTTTTCATAGCCTTTTCACATTATTTTAGTAAAAATAATTTTAATAAATAGACCACTTAGTGCTTAGACCACTTTATTGTACCGCAGTTATTTTAATTTAACCATCTGCGCTCAAGTTTGGATATCACTAAAACCTGGACTGTTAGAGTGTCTTGAGGAAAGATTGGTCTAATGGGTCCATATGGCAGCGATATAGAACATTGGCCCTCATTCCGAGTTGTTCGCTCGCAAGGCGATTTTAGCAGAGTTACACACGCTAAGCCTCCGCCTACTGGGAGTGAATCTTAGCTTCTTAAAATTGCGAACGATGTATTCGCAATATTGCGATTACAAACTACTTAGCAGTTTCAGAGTAGCTCCAGACTTACTCG